>NW_021680494.1:59046-61671 GCF_001412515.2 Diachasma alloeum | reverse complement strand
AGTTGTAGAGATGGCATTGTCCGATTTGAGCAATTTACCCGTGATGTGAAAGTAACTTTTATTTGGTAAAGTACAGAGATCTTGATTTTGTACAGTGATGCGAATTTCATCACAATTATCCAGTGCCGTCGAGGTATATGGCTGATGTGCATGGATCTCATAGTGAGCGATGGAATCTTCAAACACCGGGGGGAGTTTGATATTCAGGCTTTCCTCCATGGTATACAAAAGGCGAATAAGATTTTTATTTGACAAAAACGTTTTTTCCACTTTTTCTTACGGCCAGACCGAGACTCTTGAGAAACTTCACGTTCTGAGGTGTTAACCCCTTGAAACCAGCATGCAAAGTGATTGAAGCGAGGAATGGTTGGGGGCTTTTATAGGAGTAGCCAATCTTATGATTATATACTATGCCCATGATTATACAATAGATTTGATGTGTAGCCTGATGGTAATTGTTTCGCCTCTAAAATTCACCAAGTCCCCGTCTTGATCAACGATTCGGAGTTGTAAATCGTTTATCGTTTTTACAGCCACTGGTAAATAAATAACTTGCGATGGTACTTCGACAGTTTTATATCCAGGGGGCACCACAGGAAAAAATTCATGAATTGTATGAACTTTATCACTGTTGTTGTATGCTCCAGTGGTGATATTACATTCAACTCGTAGAGCGTTCACTTTGAGAATGGCTACAGGCTGATCAGACTGATGAGTTTTATGGGCCTCTAAAACCCTAGGGGTAAAACCAAGGAGACGACCGATCGAATTTGCAGGCCTCAAGTCCAAATCCTTATTGCATGANACTCGTAGAGCGTTCACTTTGAGAATGGCTACAGGCTGATCAGACTGATGACTTTTATGAGCCTCCAAAAGGGGCCTCAAGCCTCAGGGCAGGCCTCAAGTCCAAATCCTTATTGCATGACACTTCACTCCGTAACGTGTTATTGTTACTTCTGATTTTTATATCAATATTATCCTTTTCCACACTTCTTATAATAAATTTTGAGATATCATCGATCTCGTAACTTCCCGTCGGAATGGTGAGGATTGTATCACCTATGTGCAATTTATTATTGCTCGTATCAACGTTTGGAATGGAATTAAAAGTTAAAAATTCCACGAGTCCAAGAACATAATTCTTCTGAGGAGAAAGTTCGATTGGTGGAAAATATAACACCTCCAATACGGATGATACCCCTGAAATTGTCAATGTGAATGAATCACCCATGATTTCTGAACATCGACTAAGTAAAAGTCATCAACGTTTGCTCTTATATAGGCATCCATTGAGAAATGCCAAACATAAATGTCCACAATTGAAGGTATTCCAGTTCTGGAAACGTTCGTGATTATATTTTATACTACCAACTCCAAGGTAATTGAAGAGTTCTGTAGGAGGTTGCAGGTTCCCGAAGCTATCGAAATAGGTAACATCGTTCCCCACTTTCTTGTAGGCAACCCAATGAGTTCCAGGACCCTTCTTGTCATCCAAATTGATGATGGCTGACTCATTTTTCAATGGACCATTTTTCGGTAGATCATTGCGCATGAAAACACCACGGAAATGGGGAATTTCCATGAGTTTTGCATACTTTCCAATATCCCCGTCAGTCAGAGCCCTGCGTGGTAGCATCTTTAATAGTTTTTTGGCTTCAAATACAAGCCCATTCCCTTTTTATAAGGTTTAAGATGTAAACCTCTGCCGAGTGCGATAGCCTCCATAGTTTCATTATGTCTCTTATTTTCGGCGAGTTGTTGTTTGGCGGCTTTNAACCCAATGAGTTCCAGGATGCTTTTTTTCATCCAAATTAATGATGGCTGACTCATTTTTCAATGGACCATTTTTCGGTAGATCATTGCGCATGAAAACACCACGGAAATGGGGAATTTCCATGAGTTTTGCATACTTTCCAATATCCCCGTCAGTCAGAGCCCTGCGTGGTAGCATCTTTAATAGTTTTTTGGCTTCAAATACAAGCCCATTCCCTTTTTATAAGGTTTAAGATGTAAACCTCTGCCGAGTGCGATAGCCTCCATAGTTTCATTATGTCTCTTATTTTCGGCGAGTTGTTGTTTGGCGGCTTTGGCACTATTCACAGCTTTAGCAATTTCAGCACCTCCTCCAGCTAATGCCCCCGTGGCACTCAATCCGGCAAATAATGGCACGAGAAATGGTAAGATTCCCCCAATTTTTGATGGAACAGGAATAACTCGTGGAATAGTAACTCTACTTCTCCCTCCAACATGTTTGATGGCTACTCTTGCACCGTTGAGTGCCATTCTAATAGCATCATGTGACCCATTATTCAATTTGATTGACTTCTTGGCAGCTCTGATGATTGCCCCAATTGTGACTCGCTTTTTAGGTTTCCCTCTCCTCTTCTTCTTCTTAGCCACACGTTCTTTCACTCCCATACCTGATTTTTTTCTAGCCTTCATGACAATGCCCGATTTTTTCACGCATGTGCCTGATTTTTTCACACCCATGCCTAATTTTCTTACAACCGTGCCTGATTTTTCCACACCCATGCCTAATTTTGTTTTAGCTTTCATAGCGTTCGTTACCAATAAAGCGGCTGCCTTTTCCCCCACACTGGCATCTGATGCTGAAACGCGTTGCCA
>NW_021680494.1:56660-59004 GCF_001412515.2 Diachasma alloeum | reverse complement strand
CACACCCATGCCTAATTTTGTTTTAGCTTTCATAGCGTTCATTACCAATAAAGCGGATGCCTTTTCCCCCACACTGGCTTCTGAGGCTGAAACGTATTGCCAAGCTTGCTCTGCACGTACTTTATCAGCTTTGTGTCGTACTGAAATATTCTGACGATTTTTTGAGTAGGCAATGTCATGCACCTTACAAGCAGCATCGAGTGGATTAATCCCAGGATCTCCTCGAGCTAATCTTTTCGTTAATTTCGTGCCTGGTCCACAGTACTGGTAGCCTGGCAAATGCAATTCAACGGGAAGATTGTTGATGACGTTGTTCAACAATCCTTTCCCCTTTTTGCTAGCGCGCGATCTGTGCACAATCATGTCTGAAGCGGAACTGACTAATTTTTGCTATAAAACAATCAATTTATAGGTATTTGTCGCAGTTGTCATAAAGGTGGAGTTCAGTACACATCTCAGCGGTTTACCCGTCATTAATTTCGATTCAGTAACTGTGAAAGATACCAATAAACCAAAACGTCACGGACAATTGCCACCAAATACGATTCGCGCGGTTTTCTGTGGTCCATCAAATTGTGGGAAAACTAATGCCCTACTGAGTCTCATAATTCATCCTAATGGTCTCAGGTTTTCGAATATTTATGTGTATTCAAAGTCCCTCAATCAACCCAAATATCAATTTTTACAAAGTTTACTGGAACCTCTTGATGACATGAAGTGTTATCCATTCTCAGACAATAAGGAAGTTGTCTCGGTAGATAATGCAAAAGAGCATTCACTGTTCATATTCGACGATGTGGCATGCGAGAAACAAAATAATATCAAGGCATATTTTTGTATGGGGAGACATAAAAATGTTGACAGTTTTTATTTGTGTCAGTCATATGCTCGCATCCCAAAACATTTGGTGCGTGACAACGTCAATTTTCTCATATTATTTAAACAGGATGAAATGAATTTGAGACATATTTATAATGATCATGTGAACACGGAAATGTCATTCGAGAAATTCAAAGAATTGTGTTCAGCCTGTTGGAAAGACAATTATACTTTTCTAGTTATCGATAAAGACACTGACGTTGATGGGGGTCGATATAGGAAAAATTTCGATTGTTTCATTCGAANGGAAATGTCATTCGAGAAATTCAAAGAATTGTGTTCAGCCTGTTGGAAAGACAATTATACTTTTCTAGTTATTGATAAAGATAGTGACGTTGATGGGGGTCGATATAGGAAAAATTTCGATTGTTTCATTCGAATAAATAACAGTTGTGGGAGGAAGAAGTAAACAGTTGTGAGATAGATTCCAGCGAGTCAACATGCCTCCCCACAAGGGTGAATTGTCCAAACAACAAGAGCTTTTACGTCAAATTTCCAATGCACGAAAAGCTATTCAACGAAAACATAACCTGTTGAAATTAGGCAGAGATAATGTTGATGAAGCAATGAATGAAGTTCTCAAACCCATTGTGAGACCGCTTCAGGAATTAGCCGCTCGAAATGTGAAATCATTCGATCAAAAAATTGAAATGCCTGATGATAGAAAGCAATCCATTTATTACAAGAATCAACGAAAACTCAGATATAGGAGTACCCTAAAGACACCAAAGCAGATGTTGTCGCGTAGAGATGCCTCCGAAGACAGTTATGGGACTACAGCTGACGATTCTTCATTTGATTATACTTTGAATGAGACTATCATTCCATCCTTGGGAAATTCACATGATGCTACTATACTTCCAGCCATTGACAGCTCACGCATTCTGAGTAAAAGTTCAAAGACCAGCACTGAAGAGATAGAGACAGAAGAAGATGCCAACACTCTTGCGGGGAAATATTTGGCACAAATCAACACAACAAAATGGGACAAGGCTTATGGTGTTCGCAAACTTACACATAATTTTATGATTGGAGACTCTCCCATATTTTTTGAGGATGAATTTATTAAAGTAAAAACCATGAAATACGCTTTTACTGAGGGATTATTGGAGCTTCTTTTCATGAAAAATCCTAACACTCTAATTAGTGAGAGTGATATTGATGCATATAAGAATATCATACTTGCAACTAATGGGCATCAAAAAAATTATAAATCTCGCGGAGGCATCCGAGAGCTGAATGGTGAGAAATATGATAAATATATTTCACATTTTGCTGGATCAAAGTACTCTGGCATGGGGCTTTTACCTACTTTCATGAGAGCTCAGCGACTCAGCAGAGTGGACTACATTTATTGGGATGATCCAAATGAACTTGTGGACCGTCTTCGATTACTAGTGGCATCACAAAGAGCTGGAAATCCTAGTCATGATAACGAAATTATATCAATTATTGAAGAACTTCG
>NW_021680494.1:54493-56575 GCF_001412515.2 Diachasma alloeum | reverse complement strand
CTACTTTCATGAAAACTCAGCGACTCAGCAGAGTGGACTACATTTATTGGGATGATCCAAATGAACTTGTGGACCGTCTTCGATTACTAGTGGCATCACAAAGAGCTGGAAATCCTAGTCATGATAACGAAATTATATCAATTATTGAAGAACTTCGCGAGGCGGGGATTATATATTAGAGTATGCACATTGCCATCTGTTGTCATTTGCGAAATGAGTGTTGACGTGTTTGGTCGCCACTTGACGTCTGATAGTGGCTGCCACAATCGAGGCCCACCTGGCGTTGGTTATAAACTAACTGCAGATGGTAATTATAATCTTCAGGATAAAAGGCTGAGTAATGTTGCAGCACCAGTGGACCCGCACGATGCTGTAACCCTAGAAACTCTAAATATAAAAATTAACGAATTGCAAATTGATATAAAACGCAAGTGTGCAGATATTAATAAAAGAATTGGTAGATTAATGAGACTAGTGGAAAGAATACCGAGCGACCCCAAAAATGTCGGAGAATAAATTGGATGTTGTGACAGAATTACATCGTCCAGCACGAAGAAATTATCCTCGGCGACGAGTCAACATTCGTGATCTGGATGGAACATGGCAGGCAGATTTGGTGGATATGATGGCTTACGCAAAGAGTAATAATGGAAATAGATTTTTACTAACTGTATTCGATATTTTTTCCAAGTATGCGTGGGCTGAGCTGATAAAAAGAAAAAATGCTCAGGACGTCACGAGAGCTATGAGTTCCATTCTCCAACGGGGGCGTGTGCCGAAACATTTGCATGTTGATGGTGGGAAAGAATTCTACAATTCTGAATTTCACGGATTAATGAAAGAATATAATATCAATTTATATTCCACATTCAGTAATTTGAAGGCGTCCATATGTGAACGATTCAATCGAACATTGAAGAGTAAAATGTGGCTACAGTTCAGTTTGCGTGGANCGTTTGCGTGGAAATTACAAGTGGATTGGTATGTTACCGGAGCTCATACGTGAATATAACCGTAGAAAACATCGAACTATTGGTATGAGGCTTGCTGATGTAACAACAGAAAATGCAAAAAAATTACGCCTTATTTACGCCGACTTTCGTGTGAACTGTAGAAGACCGAAATTTCGCGTGGGTGATAAAGTTCGTATAAGCAAAGCAAAACATGTTTTTGAGAAAGGATATACCCCCAATTGGACTACTGAAATATTCACTATTCGAGAAATTAATAACACCAATCCGATCACATATAAGCTAAAGGATTATAAAAATGAATTAATTAGTGGCAGTTTCTATGAGGAAGAATTACTGAAGACGAAACATCCAGATGTATATGTCGTAGAAAAAGTCTTGAAAAAAAATGGAAACAGACATTATGTTAAATGGCTGGGATTCGATAGCAGTCATAACAGTTGGATAAATATTGAACAATAAAAAAAAATGGAGGTGGGGGGTAGCGAGAACTATATCAGCCTCCACTCATCTTTAAAATCATCAGTTCAGTGTGTTTGTTGAGCTAGACAACATGATCGTGAAGGTTATTGTGTTACAAGTCCTCGCGGTGACACTCTGTCAGGCTGTGGATTTCCTGAACACGGGAATTCATAGTCAAAGCGGGTTGCATTATGAAGTGGCAGGCAGAGTGCGTTTCACCACTGCAGAGTGGCGTCTTGCAGCTTATATTGACTTGAGAAAATTCATTTCTCAAAGACCATTTGTGACACGAGAAATGCTGGAAAACATGAATCAAACATGTAAATACCATGCTGAGGATGAAAAATGTGTGACCGTTCTTCAAGCGGAAAATCTGTTGATGAAAGAGGAGAATGTGGAAAAATATATCAATCAATTCCTCTTTTTCATGAATGAATCAGTGAGTGATAAGAAATATGTACCCTCAGGATTTCTGGGGATAATTTCAGAGATATTTTTCCATTCCTTGAATGAAACTCGACATGATTATGGTCGGATAATGAATAAAACAGTTGATAATTCTCGACCACATATAATTCAAACAGGATTGCATCATCTGCATGATGAACTCGATGAAATGAAAAATCGAACAGCAGCAAGTCTCACAGCT
>NW_021680494.1:53448-54339 GCF_001412515.2 Diachasma alloeum | reverse complement strand
AGTTGATAATTCTCGACCACATATAATTCAAACAGGATTGCATCATCTGCATGATGAACTTGTGACATCCATCAGAAAATTCATTTAAATTCATTTTCTTACATCGTCATTCAATTATCTCAGTGACAGAAGCTACTTTTGAAACCCAAAATTATCTTCTGTGACCGGGGAAAGTGACCCCCTCGATGTTAGGAATATTTCGGCTGCACACATCTGTGAACGATATAAATGTTCCCAACGGCGAGTTTCTCTTAGATTAAGGAGATATCAGCTGTGCAATATCAGATGCACTGTAAACATTTGAGTCTAGTCTCGTCTCCCTAGTCATGCACTTTCCACGTGTAACCGTAAATTTCAATAAACACTGGACTCTTGAACCGGAAAACTGTTGATAACAAATTCTAAGCGTGGGTCCAAATTTTGTAACTCCCACGACAAATATTTCATATAAAAATAGAGTAACGATTTCGTTTCCCACATGGAGGAAATGACATAAACATTGACGAACATGTGGCACAAAAATAGTAAAATGCATGATACGACAGAATGATTCTTTTATGAATAATTTTCCATTTCGAATATTAATTAAACTACCATAATTGTTTAAGAAATATTATCAACGTGGGAAAACCACAAAATAATTAAAGTTTAAACAATATTTTTATGTCATTGAATTATTATTGAATTACTATTAAATTACTATTTTTCTTCAATGAATTATAATTTATCATAAAATTTCATGAAATTTATCTGAATTGTTTCTAAAAAATTAAATAACAAAGATGTTAACGCTAAGTTGAAAATAAGAGATAAAAGAGAATTGTGGAGGGAATATATGGGTATTCCTAAAACAATTTTCATTGGTTGTTGGGGAATAGAAAAGATTGCCTA
>NW_021680494.1:47893-51450 GCF_001412515.2 Diachasma alloeum | reverse complement strand
GGATTATGTGTTCCGGGCACAATGGTAAATCTTTATGCTCTTCATGCAATTCCTGCGGGTATTCCAGGTCAACTTCCAAAATGTATCCAGTCTCTGAGTCATCTGGAATGTTCAGGATGTTGAGGGATGACCAATCTTTCATCCAACAGAAATTCCCACTCGGCAAATGATGACTTATTGCTGCTCCATATAAGTTATTCACATCTAGATACATCAAATATGATTTCTCTTCCTCTGGGTTATACTCATTAGCACCCATATAGGGGTTATTAGCCTTTCCATATCGGTTAGAACACTGCGACAGTCGTCATCGAATGCCTTTCTCAATGAAAAGGAACATCTCAGGGTCCTGAAATAATTGCAGTTGAACTCCAGTGATTTTTAACATTGCATCATAAGTAGGGTGGTCCATTTTAGGGTATTCCTGAATATTTCCAATTTCGCCTCAAAAAATGATTCTTCAGTTGATAAAATACTCCTGTGAATTTTTTCATATTTTTAAACTGCATTTTGATGGTTGCGCCGTGTGTTTAAACTTTGACTGACATTTTTGACCTACTGGCAGTAGAGGTCATAAAACTTGGGTAGAAGTTAAATATCCTCAATGATACGTCCGTGTCAGGTAGTAAGTATGGCTCCGAGTGAGGGTTCGGGTGTGTTGCCCAGGTAATATGTCTCTTACAGTTGCAAACAGTACCCGGAAAAGGCTTTAGAAAAGGGGAAACCTATTGTTAAGGTACTAGTAACTAATGTTTTTTTAATGGATAGATATTGCCACGTAAATCCAATTTTTTCAATGGTTTTTTCCATTTCGAGTGGGGCGCATATAAGAGAAATACTTAAAAAAACCTTTCAAAGGCCTTTTCACTGATTTGTAAGAAAATGGTGTGAAAACTTTTTTTCAATTTTTTATAAAATTNCTAGTGTAGTTTGATTGATCGTGAACACATCGTGTTTGATCATATTCTGTGACATCCACACATTTTTATGTTGGTTCAAACAGGCATTNTACTTAAAAAAACCTTTCAAAGGCCTTTTCACTGATTTGTAAGAAAATGGTGTGAAAACTTTTTTTCAATTTTTTATAAAATTTATTTTCAGAGTTCTCAAAAAGTTCTACATTTTTTGTCTTCGGTGTTTTCTTGTTTAATCACGTCCTGAGCTAGTAATTTCAATTAGTTTACAAATATTATTAAAAAATGGAAGTACTAGTCCCTTTTTTTCTTATATACCGACCGATATTTTGTAACATTTAGATGAAATTTTGTAAATATCTTCCATGTTTTTGGATGATTCATTCATAAAAGAATGATAATAAAGGACAAACCTGTGATAACTGGTTCGTCAGTAGTGCTACAGTTGGCAGAATGGAGGTAAGGCAAATGTCAAGCACTAATGTCAAGGCGTGGTGGAAGAGAAGATTTCATTCATTAGATCAGCGAAATAATCCTTCAACATTTCATATAACAATTTTTTAAAAACTTCGCCTTCTTTGTTTTTTTTTTGTATTCTTTAATCTTTGATTATTCTGGATATATTGAGAATTGGATAGTCCTCATGGGCAAAATATGTTTTTTCAATCTGACGGAAAACGTGTGAAATTAATTAAAATGGTTCGAAAAATAATGATATAAAATAGAGTTGAAGGAAATAAGTATAATTGACCTTCTGAGTTGAATAAACGCTCCCAGGATTCCTTCGGATTAAGTTAGATTTGTCTAATGCCTTTTTTGTTACAAATGTAGTTGGCACTTCTTTCAAATATATGGGAAACATAAAATTCTCAAAAAGAAGTTATTAAAAACTTGATACATGAAATATTGACGAACAATTTTGCTGGCCTAATGAATGGAATCCCCTCTTCCACCACTTCCTGACATTATCGTAGATTTTCCTTGCCCCCTTCTGCCGCCTGAAGCGTAATACTGACGCACGATAGTCATCATAGAAAGTTTTCCTCTTTTATTATCGTTTATTCATGAATGCATCATCCGAAAACATGAAAACTATATACAAAATTTCAGCTAAATTTTAAAGCAGCTCTACGATGCGAGTTCAGTCCCTTCCCAGCGCAGGTTAGTTTGGCAGGTCAAATTTTTTGCCTAGGCTCAATTTCTGTGTTACGACTGTTGTAAAAGCACCGCATGAGCCGGATACCTGTCTTTACTGGAAATTTAGGAATTATCTTTCGCATTTTTTCAGAATTCAATTGGTGGGGAACAAAATTTTTTTCTTTGAATTATTGTCAGATAGTTTCATAATCCATCAACCGAATCGGGATGAAAAACGGCCAGATACCCAGCGTGCTAGAGGCGTCTAAAAATCACTGAATTGAGTAGGAATGAGGATTTTCATTTTGATAAGTAATAAGTTTTCTGTTAAGACAAAAATGAATTCTGTTCTTAAACCTCCCTCTGAACGGTTCACGGAGGGGAAACACCGAGGGATGTAATAATTGAGTCTTTGAAAAATTATTGACACATTCGATCTCTACGATGCGTGTAAAAGTCCATAAGAAATAAAACTACACGGCGCAACCTTGAAAAATGATTCAAAAATTTTGAAAAAATTCACATGTACTTTCCATGTCATTAGTTATCCTTATCAAACACGAAAATTATGAAATTCAATTTTTTTTTACATATGAGCCATCCTAATCAAAAGCCAGTCCTGGTGCTGTATAATAATGAAGAGGATCTAAGTTGTATGCGGTGAAACAACTCTGTCGAAAATTTTCGAAAATATCTGCTAGCAACACTACGTCGGTTTTTTAGATATAAATCCGCATATTTACCGAGTGTTCTGATGCTGAAATTTCTCCACACATCACATGCATGGTTGTAATATTTATCGGATACGTGCTCATCATTTAGTCGAGAATAAAACTCTTCTTTCCGTGGTAATTGTTGTACACTTAATTTCTCCTATGTATCCAAGTATTCGTATGCAAAAAACTTCTTTCCGTACAACCAGTTCGAATTGTCGTTTTTGAGGGTAATGACTGGCTGTGATTATTTTTTTTCATCTTCTAAATATGAAGAAAGTTTATCGATACTGCTTGCCATAAAACGAAATGAGTCAATGAATCTCAAGTGGACTCTTGTTGATTNAACTTCTTTCCGTACAACCAGTTCGAATTGTCGTTTTTGAGGGTAATGACTGGCTGTGATTATTTTTTTTCATCTTCTAAATATGAAGAAAGTTTATCGATACTGCTTGCCATAAAACGAAATGAGTCAATGAATCTCAAGTGGACTGTTGTTGATTCAACCGATTTCGTAAAAGAAACGTATTTTTCTTTAGTAATTGGGAGTAATATCACCGAGCCCTCGAATTGTCTCGCAAGGGACTTAATGAAAAAGTCATAACCTGGCAAATTGTGGAAAACCACAGGGATTACACACGATTCTGTGTAATTCAGGTTACAACCGGGATGAGCTGCTCCGCGATATTTTCCCATAAAGTGGCAATGGTCCCGATGTTTCACTGTTTTTTCAGTGAATGCCCTGCCACAAATATGACATGTTTTAGCTGCATTATAGGCTCGCTCCATCTCG
>NW_021680494.1:44442-46786 GCF_001412515.2 Diachasma alloeum | reverse complement strand
TCTTTTTCAATCATGAGAAGGTGAATTGTTCTTTCTTCCTCTTGCAGTGTAGCTGAAAGATTTTCGCTCAAATAAAGGGGCAGAATCCATTTTTTCTCTGATTCTTCGTCACTGTCGATTCCATATACATTAATCGACAATTCGTTCATTTTCTCGAACTTGGGAATATCCTTTAATGCCATGGGGTAATTGAAGTTACCAAAGCTTTTCATGACAGTGCTGAAAGCTGGGTATGAGTTAGGTCGTTTCTTATCTCGAACGTTACAGCGAGCGGCCATAATGGACCATAAGAAGCAGTAGGCATCGTCTTTATTTTGAACGTTCACGACAGCATGTTTCTTTTTAATCCATTCAGGTAGTTCAACGAAGCTGGATCCTCCGCGCAATGGATTATATTTATTTATGTTCATTTCTAAATTGATGACATCAACTAATCTCCAGTCTGAGCCTTTTTCCTGGAACTCATCCGCTTTCACTAGAAGTTTTTCTCTTATGTGTTCATCAAACCACTGCCTAATATCAGTTGAATCATGAATTATTTCATTCTTGGTACTGAAATATTTTTCTTCTTCAGTGAGATGTTCATCTCTATTAATTTGATATTTACAAGTTAACACTACATTCACTTTCAAATTACTTCTTGTTTCAATGCATTTTTCAAACGTACACAGAGCATTCGTCTAGCATCATCTAAAAATTTGAGTATATCTGGATTTTTCACGTTAATAATCACTCCTGTTCTCATACGACCTTCAAAAACACTTTGTAAGTCCTCCCATCGGACTCTATTAGTTAAATTACCCCTTAAGTCTCCTCCTATTACTTCCAAGTTTCTGAATCTTGCGTAGAACGCTTTCAGTCATCCAAACATGTGAGTGGAACGTCTTTTCTCACTATGACTCACAATCCTCTTCAATAATGCATTGATTTCTTTCGAATGTCCTCTGATGTGATTAAGCCATTGTTGAATTACCCTGGGTCTTCTATTCGTTTTCACTATTTCATACGCATTCTCCAATGACCTCAATAATCTTTTACACGCGTTAGGATTCATGTTGTTTATGATAAAGACACTAAAGAACTAGCGGAAAATCAAGGTGAAATTTGTTTATATAGATACATATGTGGGTGTGCCTACGCTTGTACACTCGGTAAAATCTTACGTGATTGGTTGAAAAGAATCATGTGACTCATGGAAAATTATTAACAAAATAACAACATTTTTTGTTCGTGGAAAAAAAAATAGCTGAAAAATGTACTCGAAACATTTAATCTTTGCGGTGCGATAAGACATCAAAGGGTCCGAAAAGTCTGTTCCAGTTTGTCAAACATCATGTTCTTAGGGTTGTGAGTACAACGTGCGTTCCCAGGTAAACCAAAAAAGTCGATGTAAACAAAAGATTGCGTTCGGACATCTTCCAATGCATTTCCATTCTTATCAGTTTGCAGCAAATGGAGATTTTTCGGAAACTCCTCCTACTACAACGTGTAAAATTTGTCGAGGACTATGCCAAATTGGTAGGGGTACCTAAGTTTTTGGATGACTGATCCTCTGCCTTTGTAGATATACATACTCCCTCCCCTTCTGAACTCTTCTTTTCTAAATAAATATTTACATATTGATATCGTCATCAACAACAATTCCACACGATTGGGAGCGGCAAACGAGAAAGTACCGGAAAACTCAAGTTCAGCCATATCAGGAAAATGTTTTTTTAAGTAAATATTTATATATTGATATCATTATTAACAATGATTTCCCATGAATGGGAGCGGCAAATGAGAAAGTACCGGAAAACTCAAGTTCAGACATGTCAAGTGGAGCCAGGTGTCAATGTTTGAAGAAGAAGAGGAACCCCTTCTATGATTTCTACAGCAGCGAATTAGTTAACCCTTTCGCCCCTCGCGGCAGTGTACTGAAAAGTTTGGGTATACTAATTGATTAATTCATTAATCGATCCTCGAATTTAGCCGTGACGCCGAATCAAACCGCGAATTAATTAACCCCTTCACTCACCCCCTCACGGGGTGGATTAACTGGGTCACCGAGAAGGTCCTTTGTGACGCAAAACCGCGAATTAAATTGATTAACCAGCGAATTAAATAACCCTTTCATCACTTCGAGGGAAAAAATTGGGAATTAATCAAACCGCAAATTAAACTGCAACCCCGCGAATCAAACTGCGAATTAAACCACGACCCCGCGAATCAAACCGCGAATTAAACCGCAAATTAATTAACCCTTTCATCACTTTGAGGGAAAAAATTGCGAATTAATTAATCAAACCGCGAATTGAACCAGAGAGAGAGAGAGAGAGAGAGAGAGAGAGAGAGAGAGAGAGAG
>NW_021680494.1:2614-44248 GCF_001412515.2 Diachasma alloeum | reverse complement strand
AGAGAGAGAGAGAGAGAGAGAGAGAGAGAGAGAGAGAGAGAGAGGAACACACTTTGGAATAGGGTTTCTCTCTCGAAATAATGTCCCTCTGTCTCTAGCCTATGCAATTACCCTACTGCTGTTATCAAGTGGCGAATTAGCCTGCAATTTCGTCACAATGATAAATTTGACAGAACTAGGAATAATCTGAGAAAAATCACGAGTGATCTAGATTGTACTTGAAGAAATCCCGTGAGATTTTTTATGTTCAGTGCTACCCTTAATTATATATTTTTGTCACTGCTGCTACGTTCAGCCCGTGTCGAAAAGTGCCTTTTCTTTTACTAGTAAACGAAACGTCGAAACTTGTAAATGAAAAGACTTTCGTTTACCACGGGTGTTCCGACGAAAAGTCGAAACTTGTAAACGAAAAGTCTTTTCGTTTACAAAAACTCTAGTAAAACATAATAAAAAACATGGCGTACCGTCAACGATCTAGTTTACAGACAGGTGAAAGCAGTTTTCGAACATAAAAATATTTGGGCTTCTGTTTATATTACATTAACGTTTCTCTACTGTTCATAATTCTTTATTTGATCCAAATAAATTGTTTATTAATATCAAATGGACAGTTTTCTTCTATTGAGCAACTTGCAATTTTGATAAGTAAAGGGGGGATCCGACCCATCCAAGAAAAAAAACGTTTTGTAACGAACACCAAAAACCATCATTCTCTTTTCGACAACTTGTCAACAACTTGGCTGACTGGGCTGCATTCTTTGACAAAAAATAATGAAAATGAGGAAAAGTTCACTGGTGTTTTGAAATTTCGTCGTTTGAGTTTCTTCGCACTTATTAGTCATGACGAATCAATTCCAAATAATTTTTATTCCGAAATATTATTTATGTCATTAGGCTTGATAAACCGCGATTCTAACCTCGGTTTGCTCGGTTAGAGCGCGGTTTTCGGGCCTAACGACATAAAATATCATAAGTCACACGGCGATAAAATCATTATCTGGCGAATGTCATTATAATCCTCGCCTTCGGTTCGGATTATCAAGCCACATCCGCCAGATAATACTTTTATCATCTGATGACATAATCTACTATTATCCGGATTTTGTAACAAATAAAAATTTTCATGAGAGATTTGACAACCACGTATTTTTTGTTCGGCAGCGTTGGAATTCTTGTGTCCCGATAAAATTCTATACTGTACTATAGAATCTGTTGCATATGCCTTGGCGGAGTTCACACGATGGCCTTGGCCGCGCGCATTCTAACCTCACTCAACGTTGCCATGTTCAGCCATCAGTTACCTCTAATGTGACTAAAATTCTGAACTATGCCGTACATTTTCAATAATTACAAATAATCCCTGTGGTGACGGCTAATGAAATTGTGAGGATATTTTCCTGAAATATTTACGGTTCTATTCGTGCGTTTGGAGCATTTGGATTTTTATTCCACTGTCGATTTTTTTTTTGTGATTTTTGAACAACTGGCGCCATAAGACTCTGTGTTGATGACACAATTTTCATATTTTCTCCTCAAAAATCTACGTGGTTCAGCCTTTTGGGAGATCAAGAGGATATTTGTAATCACACAACGAATATATACACAAAATTTCAGCTCTGCAGTCCATTTCTTTCTACTCCCATATACTTAATTCGGAAGTTCTTTAAATTACTGTTGCTATAGTGTTTATGCTTCTCCAATTTATAGGCTATGAAGGGCTCCAACAGATGTCTGTTTATTGATGTGGTTTTTTAAATTTTGAGATTTCTTTGGTTCAAGATATTTTTGTCACAAAATGAAGCACTGATGGGTGCATAAATAGTTACGGTTTATAATTTTATTAAGATTTGTACTGCAATACGTATGAAAAAATGCTATAAAATTTCCTATAGGAAATCCTATGGAGAATTCGAACATTTTCTATAGGATTTTTCGGATAGGATTTCCTATCGCATTTCCTGTAGTATTTCCTATAGGATTCCCTATAGAATTTCCTATCAGATTTATGACCATAATCCTGATTCTTGTGACCGATTTGTTTCGAGTCTCAATTTTGTGTGTTACTTTCTATAGAAAACCCTGTAGTGAATTCTGTAGGAAATCCCACCAAAAAATTCCCATAGGAAATGTTCGAATTATACATGGGATTTCCTATAGAATATCCTATAGGAAATCCTATAGAAAATCCTATAGGATTTTTTCATAGGTGAATGGACTTGGATTTCCAAGTCCATTGCCGTACGAGTCTTAATAACATTATAAACCGAATAAGAATTGATGTTTGATAGTATTGTATAAACCAAATAAGATGTATAAACGGAATAAGAATTGATGTTTAATAGTATTTCACGGGAAAATATTTTTTGTTTTGTATCTAGAGAATAAATGAGTGCCCTGATGAAGAATACTTTGTGTATCCGAACCGGATACACAATCCGAACACTATCCAAATAGTGAAAGAATTTTTTTCCTCTTACGATTCTTTCCTTTTTTAATTCTAATTAGAATTGCTATTATGACCATTAATGGCTGAGGAAGTTGGAGTTTTTTTAGGAGGAAAAAGAACCTGAAATCGGTTGCGTAGTTTTGAAGATATTTCGTGTAAAAGATTTTCAGAAAAAGTCGAATATCTCTGAAACTACTGTTACAATTGAACCCATCTTCAATACGAAACATTGCTATCATAAGAAGAAGATTCTATCCAAATTTCAAGTTGATATCAGAATTCTCGCACAAGCTAGAGTATTTACAATTTTTTTAAATGAAAAAACGGAAACACGAGAATATCTCGAAAACGTTGTACGAACAGATATATATGTTTTGATTGATGTAGATAGAAGGCGTCAAAATGAATATTTTGAAAAAAAAAGTAAATCGAAATCGATCTACTAGTTTTCAAGATATTTGCAGAAAACTATTTCAAAATTCATTGCTTTTTCTCAAAAACTATTGGATCGATTGGGCTCAAATTTTGCACAAAGCTAATCCATATTAGGACCTATAATCTGATAAAATTTCAGATTATTTAGTCACTTTAGCCACTTGATTACTCGATTTCCTAAAAATTGACCAAATTGGGAAGGTGGCGGTGGATGTGGTCACATACCGACATGGTCGCCGAACTATGTATTTTTACATTTCAGACTATTCTACATCGTTTTCAATCCAAATTAGAGAATGTGAAAATCGAAGGATTGCAATGCTTCTATTCGGAAGCAAAAAAAGGTAACTTTAGAAATTTTGCAAAAACTGTGGACATTAGAACACATATGTCCTATAGTTGGAATACTTGTAAAATCCTCAGGAATGCCTGGCTAAATAATGGGTCTTTCAACAAACAGAATCATTTCCAATTGGAAAATAGTATTCCTCAAGTGCTAGACCCTGTGGCTCCTCCGTGGTATTCCACAGACCCAGAATATTTATCGATTTGCAAGGAAAATGACATTCTGAGCTCTTCCTTCAACTTCGCTGAAATTAATCTGGCTCTTTCTTCTCGTAAAACGAACTGCTCTCCAGGCCCAGATGGCATTACCTATGAAGTTTTGAAAAATCTATCTCCTCAATAAGAATTGATTTTATTGGATATTTTTAATGAGATGTATTTCACTGGAAGTTTCCCTAAGGACCATGCAATACATTCATTTTATTCTCAAATCTAATGGACGTGATGTTCGCCCAATCGCTCTCTCATCATGTTTGAGTAAATTATTGGAAACTATGGTTAAAAACCGACTTCAGTGGTGGGTAGAGAGCAAAGAAGTTCTTCCTTATTCGCAAAGTGGATTTCATAGAGGACGGTGGTATTATGACAATCTCAGTAACCTTTTTCTGCAGGTAGACTATGATTTGACAAGAAACCGCGTAACCATCGCGGTTTGTCTAGATATTAAGTCTGCTTCTGGTAATGTTGACATCAGTATTCTCTTAGATCAACTCGCATTAATTGGTTGTGTAAACACAATGATCAAATATCTTAAATTTCTGTCACGAGAAAAATTGATTACATCTCAGCATAATCTCACCCTTAGAATACGATATAAAGCTGTTCCACAGGGTGGAGTCTTATTCTCTCTCGTATATATTATCTATGTATCGCAAATTACAGAATGACTTCGTTCGGGAATGATTGGATCTCAATCTGCAGATGATATTGCTCTTTACTATTCTTCTCTCAGTTCCAAGAAGCTTGAGAATTATAGAATATTCTGTGAAAATAATGAATCAAAATCTCTAAAAACTTGAACTTGCTCTGGCTCGTCATAAAACTGAACTGATTAATTTCATTAACAGACGTGTAGCACTTAACGATACGGTCTTATTGATTGGAGGACATGAAGTGAGATGTAGTCTAACAGCTCGTTTTCTTGGGCTTATCGTTGATCATAAACTCACGTTTAAATTTCACGTTGAAAAAATTCTTAATCTGCTATGAAAAGTCTCAATATTGTTAAATGTATTTAAGGCATATGGGGATCTGATCTAGTCACTCTCATCATGATGTACAAGCTCTTGTAAGATCAATTATTCAGTATGGGCTTCATCTACATTCCGTCTGCTAATACTCATATGGATAAATTGGAAAAACTTCAGTACTCTGTTATACGTTTCTAGAATTGCAGTTGGCGCAGCATGTCACTGTCCATATCTTGATGTAAATATTAGTATTAACACGAATCCTACAGCTTCTATCTACATAGCGGAGTGCTTAGCACTCAGTGAGGCTATGAAAATAGTTAATGCTGATCCTGACTTACAATTTCTGATTGTTAGCGACTCGCTCAGTGCTCTTCAATATTTGACAAAGCCGATTATGAACATCAGAGTTAATAAGTATATACTCAATGGTAGAGACAAGTGCTTGAATAGTCTTGAGGCAGTCAAATTTACATAGGTTCCATCCCACACCGGTATAAATGGAAATGAAGAATCCGATCGTCTGGCTGGGGATGGACCAATTCAATCAGTCAAAGTAGCTCTACCCTTCAGCCGGGCTACGCTGTACTTTTGGATATTTTCAGTTTTTAAATTTTTCAACTAAATTCCATGGAAAAAATTTGAAAAAATTCATACCCAATCAGTATTATCTAAATTAAATTTCGCTAAATATTGATATTTTTTCAAACGTTTTCCTCTTATAAATAAATAATAAAACTTGTTTGCAAAACGGTGGATTATTTTTTATGAAGTATCGAAAAAATTCTTGATTTTTTCACATCTGATAAAAAAAATTCAGATTTTAATCTTTGATTACAATGGAAATGTTGATTTTCACATAAGACACTGGGTTGAATCCTGATTTTTAAACATTCTGTGACGTCCGTCAAAAAATACGTTAAATTCATTTTTGTGTAAATTTGATAATAACTAGAAAATACCAGATGTTTTTCATCTTTCCATATTTTTCTCATGGTCTCCAATGATTGTTTTTTCCCAGGGTTCAAAAGTGCAGCTGCACAAAATAAATTATCTAGAGTACACGTTTCCTAAACAAATTTCGGGGAAAAACCATAAAACTGAAAAACAAAAATTAATTGAAAAGCCGCCAAGCACTCTTCAAGTGTTTGCCTGTGGTGATATTTTGTACATTTTTACGACTTGCAGGCGACTGCATGTCGACGACTAAGGACCAAAGGTCTGTCTTAAATTCTCCCAAAACGATAAAATTTTCCGTGAACTTGAGACTTTCCACATGTGTCTGCCCTACGTCTCCACACAGATAAAGGAGATAAACAGGAAATTCTAACTATCAAGGGACACTTGTGTGACACCCATGTTTGGAATTTGTCCTGATAAATAAATTTACCAAAATAATATTTTCTCTTTTTACTAATTGAAAAACCGAAACTGTTCCGTAGGAAAAATTATTAATTAATTGAATTAAGACTTGGTTAAAAATTCTCAATTCAGAGAATTTCGATTTTTTTAAACCAACAACAATTAACTTAGAATATAATGAATTCTGAAAACATTTTTTAATTATCAAACATCTATTTCTTTCAATTCTCTCAATTCAATAATGTTCAATAGTATGAAATATTTGATGTTTCAAAATTCTCAATTCAGAGAACTTTGAATGATTAAGATAATAATTATTCAAATAATAATGATTGAAAAATTAAAATGTTTGAATTATGTGTAATTCAATTTAACGAATTAAGTTAATTAAGATGGAGATTGTGGAGGGAGAATATGGGACTCCTGAAACAATTCTCATTGCTTACTTGGGGGTTGGAAAATTCCGCCCACACCCCAACAGAATTTAGAAATCTCAATGTGGAAGGAGATGGAGTAACCCTGATACATTGGGACTGATGAGTTTGGAGTGGGAGGACTCTGGCCCAAGGTCTTACGTCATTGATTCCGAGTTTTCCCTTCCGAAAACTCTGAGGTCCCACCCTTAGTGCATTTAATAAAACCGTTTGCACTCTGGGTTTTCCTTAGTGGTAATTCCAGCTCAGTTCTGGAGTCAACTGTTTCTATTAACCCTCAGAAACGATTTTTTCAAATCAGAGTTTTCAAACTCTCTTTTTTTTGTAGTCATTTTGACTCGAGTTTTTTTTACAAGTCATTCAAGATTTATTTCTTTTTTTTGTTTTGTTCAGTTTTCCATTTTGTATAAACTTTACCAGGTGGAAAAACCAAAAAGTGTAAAATTCATTTTTTTTATGTGTTTAAATTCAGTGTTAAGTAAAATAGTGCGGCAACCAATTAAGCATTAGCAGCCATCACAAAAGTTGTAAGTTCCAAATGTAACTTTTTCTCAAAACTTATTGTTTTGTATATAGACTTGTAGGAGTCAATTTAAACCAAATTTTCTCATTTTGATTTATTTTTCAACCTTGTTTCCTCCGGTTTAAAAGAATTTCTTTTTGTCGAACTAGTTATTTCTTTTCATTTTGATAAAAATTCTGGTGCAGGGAACTCTTGTTCTTCCATTATAGATTTTAAATAAATTCCAATTAGTCGATTATCGGGAATTTTATTCAAAGTCGATTTCCAATTAATTAAATAAAAATTTAGATAATTCTTGATATAACAATTTCATCTTTGAAAAACCAGAATGATAATTAAATTGAGAAAAAAATTGGAATTCCGAATCTAATCGAGTTTTCTGAAATTTTTTTCCAATTTTCAATAATCTTTGAATTTACCGTAACGGTAGAGTTACTTTAATCATGAGATCTTGCTCCCCTTCACTGATTTCTCTGAGGGTTATAGGGGAGAATCTTTCATCAGTACTGAAGAAAAGATTTTGGAAATGAGTGTTCGAAATGGAATGAACTATGTTGAACACTATTTTTAAAGTAACAGGAAACCTTGGTACTGCCGATACACAAAACTTAAGTGAAGAATTGTTTCGTAGGTGAACAAGGCCAGGGCGAATCACTACAATCTGGCTAGCTCCTTGACAAGAATTGGTTATGTTGAGTCTGCTGGGTGTGAGTGCGGTGATCCAAATGAAGATTTGGATCACGTGCTTTGGCACTGTCCTATTCATGAGCAATACCGTCCAAAATTCGTTTGTGGTCTACAAAGAGAAGGCTTCTCCCACCTTATAGGATCAGAGAACTTTTGAAAGCCGTAGATAAAAAGATTATTCTGCCAATTAACTCCTTTTTCACTTCATGTAAACTAAACATTTAAGGACATTGTAAGATTTACCAAATGTTATGATACGTAAAAAAATTAGTATATATGTTTGTGATTTTTTTTACCAGAATAAATCATTTAATTTGGACGCCTTAATAAAAAAAATTCACAACATTTTTTCATGAATTAATTCATCAAGCATTTAATTATTTATAAAATCATAAAAATACAAAACAATTTGAAAAAATCATTCTCATCCATTTAAATTAAATTTTTTAATAAAAAAGGAAATCTTCAATAGAAAAAATACATTTTAATCAATAGAATCAATAAAAAATAATTGAAAAAATGTATTTGGAGCCCATAATAATTCGCACCCCCTAAAAATATCTCTCGTCACCTCGTAAACACCACAAAATCACTGACCATTGAGCGCATGCCCCAGAAATCCAGCAAACACGGTATCCTACTTTCATTTCCATTTTTGCTTGTAACCTGCATGTTATTGGATCGTTGAAAAAATTGATCAGATGAAAGCCGGCACGTACGTCACCTTCGAGACCGCATACCGAATAGGATTCCCCTTTACCTTAGCCAAAAGGAACGAAAATCCAAGAAATGAATGTCGAATTTTTTTTAGGCTTGACGTAATTGAACAAAAACAGTGGGAAATTACAGTCACATTTCAGGCCACGTCTGATCACTGGGTGCCGTGACCACTCACAAGATACTTCCACTCATTCGGGCGTCAATATTTTCGCGTTTTTTTCAAATTTTTAATCCATAATTTCCGCTGGAAATGTTTTTTCTTCAATTTCTGAAGTATTATCAATCAAATTCATTCTACCCTCCGCATGACACTTATTAGGTTATGTACAACACCAATAGATCAATAATACAAAAAAATACCAGTGATGAGTGCTCTCAAGATACAAAAGGAACTGTGCGAAGAATTTATTGAAAACGTGATAAAGCGAGTGAACAGCCGGTATCCCTCAAACAACTGTCGCATCGTTTTATTTTGACTCATATCTTACCTGCTTGACTAGTGGGAGTAGTGTCTGTTCTATGCTACGGGTCTTAATCTCTAGGGTTGCTGGGTCTACGGGGTCGGGTGTCTCCATGACTCGATGGAGAACAAACTTTTGCCTATATTTCAGTCTGTGTATGCTGTATTTTTTTTTCTCCCGACGACTCCGAGGCCCTTGAGAGAAGAGCCAACGAAGGTTCGTTGCACCCCGGCCCCCTCCTCCCTTGCGACCCTTATCCCACGAGAACCGAGTTACTGTGGATTCGTTTTCAGTGGTAAATCATAATGGGTGGAAACAGTGCCACCTCTGCCGACGCGACGACGCTTTGCGGCGATGTTCTCTGCTATTGTGGGTGGATTTCGAACACTTGGAGTGACATCTTGCGGGTGATGAATGAATTTGGGCAATTTTGTTTCCGATTGGAAGCATTGAAATCGTTGTATTTTTAAATTCTCTAATTTTAGTCCGTAAGCTACGGGGGTTTTTGCACACATTTTAGGTTGCGATGATTTTTTCATTGGATTCTATGTTTTTCGGTTGCTGAATCCGAATATAAAGGTCCGCGGCTCGAATTCCTGTGAGTTTTTTTGTTATTAACAATTTTTTAATGAACAATTGAAAAATCGAATTTTCGGGTCGTGAAAAATTATTTCTATAAAACATACGCCATTTTCCCCAGGGGGATATGTCCTGAGCAATTTTTTCGTATTCACAACGGTTCCATCAATAAAAAATCATAAACAAATGATTTTTCTAGGTATTTTCGAATGTACGATGAAATAACTGCAGTGTAGAAAACTTTTATTATCCTCGATCCTGAGAGTTTCAGGTGGTTTATTATTTTTCAATACTCGCACAGAACGAGTATTTAATCCCACATCTTCGATCCGCAGGATTTTCTCTTTTTTAATTTTCGGGTGAATTTATGAGGAATTAATTTCTTCATAATTTTTTTATGAACAAATGGTTGACTTTAGGGAAAATATTATAAGGACTTACCTTTTTCAAATTGCTTCTAACATGCAGAAAAAATATTTTCTCTGTCGAAAATTGATTTTTTTTAAATTTAAACAAATTATTGAAAAATGACTAATTTACTATAAATTGAGTCCTTTCTTCCATGATTCATGATGTATCATATAAATAACTCATGCCACAACGTGAAGTACGAAAAAAAAAAATCAATATTTTCGAAAATACCTAGAAAAATCATTTGTTTATGATTTTTTATTGATGGAACCGTTGCGAATACGAAAAAATGGCTTAGGACATACCCTCCATACAATGGCGTATATTTTACAAAAAAAATTTTTCCCGACCCGAAAATTCGATTTTTCAATTATTTACTAAAACAAGCAGGGGTTCGAGCCCATCCGAAAGAAGGCAAGTGACCGTTACTTTTTGCGTCATTAGTCCTTTTCTTTTTTTTATTTCTAAAAATTCCATTGGTAGTAAGCTTCCGAATGGATCCATAGCAATTTCCTGTCCTTGTGACAGGTATACAACCGTAACCGCATGCTACAGGATGTCTACAGATAGATATTCAACCTTTTAATGAAATAGATTTGTACAATAGGTCGATAGCGCCTATCCAAAATATGAATCTTCAATATTGTAAGAAATTTCGAAATTCAAGAAAGAAAGAAATTTCAATTTTCAAATTTCAACTTATTATTTTCATTTTTTCTCAAAATATCGTGCGTACAAGAATCAAAAAATTTAAAAAACGGAAAAACGGGAATATCACTGATTGTTTGTATGGACGGGTTTACATATTTTGATAGAGCTAGATGGTAGCCACCGAGACAAGTATCTTGAAGAAAGAAAAATGAAATCCATTCAGTAGTTCATGAGGAATTTGGAGAAATATGTTTATACGAAAGGTTGAATAACTTAAGAACCGTTCAACCACCCTAGTGGAAAAACATAAGGCAGAGGCGTAACGTGCCTGATCAGAATTTCGGATCGGACTTGATCAGTTTCTGATCGAGACCTGAACAGAATTTCCACTCGGGTATGAGTCAAGTTGAGAGTGAAATTCGTAAGTGTCCTGGTAGCTCAGATGGTAGAGCACCCGACGCGACATTGGGAGGTCCCGGGTTCGATTCCCGGCTGAGAAGTTACTAATTTTTTCTCTCAAAAAATCAAATTTAATTAATGCCTAATGATGGAAGGCGGAGAAACCCTAGTGGAAAAACATAAGGCAGAGGCGTAACATGCCTGATCAGAATTTNTAAGAGTGCCCGGCGCGTATCTGGGAGACCCGGGTTCGATTCCCGGCTGGGTGAAGCGGAAATTTTTTCTCTCTAAATTCTAATTCTCTTAGAATTCTTTAATGCCTAAAGGAGGTTAGGCGGTGTTTGAGGTGAATTTGAGAGTGAATTTCTGTGGTTCCCGGTAACTTAGTCGGTAAGCGTACCCGGCGCGTATCTGGGAGACCCGAGTTCTATTCACGGCTGGGTGAAACGGAAATTTTTTCTCCCTAAATTCTAATTCTCTTAGAATTGGAATTTAGAGCACCCGACGCGACATTGGGAGGTCCCGGGTTCGATTCCCGGCTGGGTGAAGCGGAAATTTTTTCTCTCTAAATTCTAATTCTCTTAGAATTGGAATTTAGAGCACCCGACGCGACATTGGGAGGTCCCGGGTTCGATTCCCGGCTGGGTGAAGCGGAAATTTTTTCTCTCTAAATTCTAATTCTCTTAGAATTGGAATTTAGAGCACCCGACGCGACATTGGGAGGTCCCGGGTTCGATTCCCGGCTGGGTGAAGCGGAAATTTTTTCTCTCTAAATTCTAATTCTCTTAGAATTGGAATTTAGAGCACCCGACGCGACATTGGGAGGTCCCGGGTTCGATTCCCGGCTGGGTGAAGCGGAAATTTTTTCTCTCTAAATTCTAATTCTCTTAGAATTGGAATTTAGAGCACCCGACGCGACATTGGGAGGTCCCGGGTTCGATTCCCGGCTGGGTGAAGCGGAAATTTTTTCTCTCTAAATTCTAATTCTCTTAGAATTGGAATTTAGAGCACCCGACGCGACATTGGGAGGTCCCGGGTTCGATTCCCGGCTGGGTGAAGCGGAAATTTTTTCTCTCTAAATTCTAATTCTCTTAGAATTGGAATTTAGAGCACCCGACGCGACATTGGGAGGTCCCGGGTTCGATTCCCGGCTGGGAAATTACTAATTTTTTCTCTCAAAAAATCAACTTTAATTAATGCTTAATGATGGAAGGCGGAGAAACCCTAGTGGAAAAATATAAGGCAGAGGCGTAACATGCCTGATAAGAATTTCGGATCGGACTTGATCAGTTTCTGATCGAGACCTGAACAGAATTTCCACTCGGGCAATTGCTCCCATCCACAATACCAACCTTTTATGTTATAAAAGCTTGAAGCATACAAAATTTCGACTCCCTTTTTATCAAGTTATCGTGTAAACAAGATTTTTCAGTAAAAAACGGAAAAACGGCAATATCTTCAAATTTTGTACGAACGAGTATATATATTTTGATTGATCTAGATAGAGCCATTGAGTATTTTGAAAAAAGAAATATTCAAAACGGTGAGGTAGATTTTGGGATATTGAAGAAAAACGAAATTTAAAGAAGTTGTTATATCTCAGGAACTACTGGACCGATCGGGCTGAAACTACGTACTAAAGTGGAGCTTAATTTCACCACATTTATGTTGAATTTCCTAAAAATTGATCACCAAAAACCCAAGTTATCACACACATACATACAGACATGACCCTAAAAACATCATTTCTTCACGTTTCTCAAACATTCTAGAACATTTGCCATCAAAATTAGAAAATCGAAAAATTGCTCAAATACAAGGCTTTCATTCGGAAGCGAAAGGGGATAAATAAATGGCGAAAAAAGATTTAGAGAAGGATAGGAATAATAGAAGAAAAGGAAGGACATTACAAAAAAGCAAAAAACAAAAAATGAAAAAGGGTTGAAAAAGGGATAAATGAATGATCGAAAAAGATTTCAAAAAAGATATGAAAAACAAGAATATTTTGAAGAAAAAAAAAAGAAATCGGTTGAGTAGATGATGAGATATCCAAGAAAATATATTCAGATACAAACTTGAATACCTCCCAAACAAATTATCTGATTTAGCCAATTTTTAGTACCAAATATTTCAGTGCAGAGAGGAAACTTCATGCAAAATTTCAAGTGAATATATCGATTTTTTCGAAAAGTAGAGTGCAAATAAGCATTTTGAGGGAAAAGGCGACGTATAAAAATATCTCGGAAACTTTGCATAAACGGGTATATACATTTTGATTGCTTGAGATAGTGGACATCAAAACCAATATTTTGAAAAAAAAAATTGGGATCGGTTGAGTAGTTTTTGAGATTTTCAAGAAAATAGATTCAGATGCAAACTTGAATACCTCCCAAACTAATTATCCGACTGAGCCCGTCTTCAATACCAAACATTTTAGTGCAGAGATTCGTGCCAAATTTCAAGCTAATATATTGATTTTTTCGAAAGTGAGAGTGTTAACAAGCATTTTGAGCAAAAAACAGAAAAATTGAAATATCTCGAAAACTTTGAATGGACCGGTATATATATTTTGATTATTTGAGATGGGGGACATCAAGACGGGTATTTTGAAAAAAGAAATGAAATCGGTTGAATAGTTTTCGAGATATTCAAGAAACTAGATTCAGATACAAACTTGAATATCTCCCAGACTAATAATTAGATTGAGCCCATTTTCAACATCAAACATTCTAGTGCAGAGCGGAAACTTCATGCCAAATTTCAAGTTAATATATCAAGTTTTCCAAAAGTTAGAGCTAACAAGCATTTTTAGCAAAAAACAGAAAAATTGAAATATCTCGAAAACTTTGAATGAACCGGTATATATATTTTGATGGTTTGTTATAGGTGACATCAAGACGAGTATTTTGGAAAAAAAATTGAAATCGGTTGAATAGTTTTCGAGATATTTGCGAAAAACGATTGAGAAACAAATGGCGATTTCTCGAAAACGGCTGGATCGATTGGACTGAAATTGAGCACAGAGTTAGTCGTCATTAATACCTATAATCTGACAAAATTTCAGATTTTCCGGAATCATTTTAGTCCTTTAATTCTCCAATTTTCTAAAAGTTGACCACCAGATGGACACCCGCACATACACAAGAGGTGGTCAAACTTCGTATTTTTACATTTCAGACCATTCTGCATCGTTTCCAAGCAAAATTAGAAAATGGAAAAATAGAACGATTGCAATGCTCCCATTCGGAAGCAAAATGGTTAATAACAAAAAAATTCACAGGGATTCGAGCCGCGGACCTTCATATTCGGATTCAGCAGGTCGAAAAACATAGAATCCAATGAAAAAATCATCGTGACCTAAAATATGTGCAAAATTCCCCTTAGCTTAGGGACTATTTTGCTTGGAAATTATGTAGAATTGTCTGAAAAGTAAAAATACGAAGTTTGACCACCTTGTGTGTATGTGTGGGTGTTCACCTGGTGGTCAACTTTTAGAAAATTGAAGAATTAAAGGACTAAAATGATTCGGAAAAATCTGAAATTTTGTCAGATTATAGGTATTAATGAGAACTAACTGGTCAATTTCACAAATATCTCAAAAATCTCAAACACTACTCAACCGATTTCAATTTTTTTTTCAAAATATTTGTCTCGATATCTTTCCTCAATTAATCAAAATATGCATACCCGTTTATACATAGTTTCTGAGATATTTCAATCTTTCGGTTTTTCGCCTAAAATCCTTGTTAGCTTTCTCACTTTTGCAAAAATCGACATGCTACCTTGAAATTTGGCACAAAGTTTGCTGTTTGTACCAGAATATTTTGTATTGAAAATGGGCTAAATCGGATTGTTAGTTTAGGAGATATTCAAGTTTGTATCTAGATGTATTTTCTTGAAGATCTCAATATTACCTTCCTCGTCAATAATTTCATATTTATCAACGAAGAAAAGTCTCTCTATCCAATCAATAGGCATTACCGGGATCTCCCGTGAAACCAACTGAGCTAGGTCTGGATAATTCTTGTGGCAGCCCTTGGCAAGAGAGGCTTCCCAAATTTCGTTAAAAAAATGAATTAATTAATTTTTGATTCGTTGATATATTGGAATATAAAAAAACAGTTGTTAATGGTTGAAACGGAAAAATAAATACAATACACCCCCAGTACTTCTTATACCAAAATGAAATCCTATATTTCAACAATAGTGTGAATGGCCAAGTGGATAACGCCTCGGACTAGAAATCAGAAGCACTTAGGATCGAATCCCGGCGGGTGCATTTTTTTTTCATTCCTTTTGATAATAAAAGCATGCGATAATCAGCAATCGTTAAATAACACTAATAAACAAAAATAATGAAACAATATTTTGAAACACAATGATATTTGGTATTTCGAGGCTTGAATGAACCCTTCTTCTCAGGCTTCATTCAAAGCCTGGAATTTGAGGCTTCCGCAAGTCCTGGGATTCGAGACTTCGGTAGGCCTTTAGTTCGAGGCTCTACCTCTTGTTACGATCCAAGGCTCTCCGAGGGCTGAACTCATGGTCAAATTCAGCCTGAGTCCAGGCTTGGTTTAGTCTTCGCCGAAGCCTTGTAAAACCCTGTCCCTATTGTCAATTCCTACATGGGTATCCTAGTAAGAAATTTCACAGTTCGGCAAAATGAATTCATTTGGCCATGCTGACACTGTGATTTTTTCTGGTATTTCTTTCTCCATGCATACCCATTTGACGTTGGGAAAAATACTCGCAATATCGAAACTGTTAGGATAAAGTGAAAAAATTCGGATAAAATAGTGAACAAAAAATGAAATTAAAAAAAGTGAACGACCATCATGAAAAAAGAACTGAAAATTGGAATAAAAAGTAAGTATAAACAAATAAGAATGTGAAAGTAATTTCGGTAAAAGTAATTTAGAAAAGTAATTTAGAAGTCACGGAAGGGACGACTTTACCTGGTCAGGTTTTCCTCAAACCTTTAGCAAATGCGATACAAGAGATTGGTGCGGCTTTGCATTGGGTGGGGGGGGGAGGGGAGGTGGGCGAGAAAGGCACAAATTGCAAAAATGGGGAGAAATGTCCGTAAGTGAAAATCCGTTATATACTCGCTGTCCCCTGCTTGTTTTAGATTCAATTCTTACGGCACAGAAGAATCTGCACAGAGAGAAAAATCCGCTAGAAAAATGTTCCTGCTAGCAAAATAAATGCAATGCAATTTGTACCCGTGGAAAAATTATTACGTAGCGCTAGAAAAAAGAGTGTGCAATACTGGAAAAATAATTAGGGGGCACAATACTTTCCCTGGTGATGCACGAGAATTTTTTCAAGTACGTAAATAACACATGAATTTTTTCAGAAAATTTTTCTCCATGTGGGAAATTACGCCTAAATTCTATTTTCTTTTACGGTGTGAAAAATAAACAAAATCACGATGACTTCGACATCCACTTCAGTTATACTCAACCAATTTTACCCGTACTCGCATCAGCAGGGGGGAAGGAGGTCGATACTCCCTCTTCAAATTCCTGAACTCCCAAAATACTCAAAATGGTGGAAAAATTCCAACAATACCCAGAAATACCCGCAGAATGAAACACAACACCAAAATTTAATGCTTCAAAGAATCAATTATATTGTGTAATCAGAATTGAATGCAGGATTTTACAAGAGCAGAAAATAATCGTGTTTGACTCGATACAAGTAGAAAAAATCATAAATCCCAAATTTGGGAGGGTCAAAATGACCCTGCGACGACAAACAATCAAAAAACGCCCGAATTATCCTTACAAAACCAACCAGAAATAATGTACGGAAATTACAAATCAGAATCAGAATCAGAAACAACTAACAAAATTATAAAAGTGGAGAAGATCCTCCTCGAAATGGTTTGAGACCAAGGAAAACCAGAAGTTTGACCGTTATCACGGGTACTTATCTCGCTCAGTCCGTTAATTGAGGTGAACCCTGGGCCTCAGGGTCGTCCCAGGTCGTCCAGACGGCGTCTCGTCTCCCACAAGTCCAGCAAATCAGCCTCCTTCCAGACTATGCTGCTCCAGGCCAATTACTCAGCTCTTAAAGTCTGATAATCTTTGACTCCAACCCTATTACTACTTCCCAAAATCTATTAATCTTTGACTTCAATTCTATTACTTTACAATCTCCTGACTACCGAATCTGTTACGTAATCTATTACTCTCTGACGTATAATAACTGCTACTCTTAACTATTACGTCTCGGGGAGAACTGCGGGGCCTCGATTTTCGCGCGTAGGCCTGAGTTACCACAACACGACCATTGACCCTGAACCTCAGGCGTTTGAGAGTGATCGAATTTGAGGTATGATTATTCAATTCTCGTCGGTCCTCGTGATTTCTTTTCGGGAAGAATTCCCCGGATATTGCTCCGGGCATCCTCTCGTCCTTCAGTCCCCTCGTCCACCTACTGTGGAGACTGGCGGTCCAGTGCATTTCACCAGCTGAATTAGGATCCTCTTGATGTGACCCCAAGAGATTTCCCTCGGTGTCTCCTCTTCCTTTTATCCAGCCATCTCCCGACAAAATCAAAATACGGTTAGAGGTGTTATCCTCCTCTCCACGATGCCCTGATGTTTCTGAGGTTTCTGTTTATTTAATAATAAAAGGGAAAGGGGAGTATGAGCTCCGCCCGAGGCTCAGATCGAATTGTGTTTTTTACTCATTTTCGTCATGTGCCCTGCGACAATGATGATCATCGCACGGTTTTTCAATTTTCTGTTCAAAACCTTTTACTTCCATCAGAACACTCAAAATTCTTCATATTATGCTTGTCTACCAATTAGTAGTTAGTACCCGAAATTGGGGATAGTCCTTCCCCCCTTTTTTCCCCCCTGGCGCCAGTACGAGAGAGAGAGGAGATCCCTCTCTCTCGAACACTGTCGCCAGGCATGTCTGGGCCCGCTGATGGTGGGGGAAGGTCCCACGTGAACCGATGATGGGGGGGTGGATGGCTAGGAGGTGTGTGGTGGGTGTCTAGGTGTTGGGTGTCTGGATGATCAGATGGGTGGCTAGGTGGTGGGTGTTGGGTGGGTGGATGGGGTGGTTGGTGCTGGGTCTGGATGATGGAGGATGGTGGGTGGGTGGTTGGTGCTGGGTGGCTAGATGATGGATAGCTAGATGATGAAGGGTGGTGGGTGTTGGGTGGGTGGATGGGGTGGTTGGTGCTGGGTCTGGTTGAGAGGTGGTGGGTGGAAAGTGGGCGGGGGCGATTGAAATGATTAGATAAAAATTTTATGATAATGAAAAGATGATTTATTAAAGATAACTAAATTGACGATACATATTTAGGAGTACAAATTTGATTCTTAATTCTACCATTACCAGATAACAGTGAATGATTTTTTATTCGTTCGATATTTACCTTTATTTTTCTTAACAATATTTTTAAACATAGTTAATATAACATTATCGTTCCGTTTCGTATCGGTAGTGAAGAGTTGCTAAAATGAACGTAGAAAATTATCATTACAAAGCCAATGTAATATACAGATACAATAATGACCGCAAAGAATAGAAGAAAAGTCTTGAAGTCTTTTTATTATAGAATTTATATAATCGGCACTTTTGTCGCAATAAATGTCTGAACCGGGGATCGGTAGGCGGTAGTCCGAAGCTGTCGAAGTAGACTCCCTCTCCTGTTAGGTTGATGTCGAAGGCAACCCAATGGGTACCTGGTTGCGTATGGTCATCGGTGTTGGCGATGATGGCACAGGGTCTCGGCCAAATCCTAGGTATTTGATCTGCCGCTTAACCCCCCCAGTCGAGACATCGGTGTATGGCAATATTTTCAAAAGTTGAGATGTAGTCATAGGCGTGATTCTTGAAGTGAAGCAGTTTCCAATGCTTCTATTTGTTCAAGAGATAGATTTTCAACTTCGTCAACGCTTTCACTTTCAGAGCTGGTTTCATAATCCACAACGTTTCGTAGTTTCTGTAGATCGTGTCGAGAAATTTTATTGCATGTGAATGAATCAAAATTAACTTTCTTCGAAAAAGTCTCTCTTTCTTCAAGTATCCAGGCTTTTAGTTCATAAACCTTCTGGAGAGCACACCTGAACAATTCACAAGTAACGAGGCCGTGAAAGAGACAGAGTTGGCGTGGTCCTTCCAAACGTTTCAATGAAGGACAGTGTATTTTCAAATTCACTACTAGTGCCGATATAATCTTGGACAGGTAGGCCCGTTTCTCTTCCCCTCTCACGTAGACAACAGATGCATTAGCTGTAGCACGACTTAATAGCAAAGAGACACTGTATGCAGGCACCTCTCCGTCTTCCCAACTTAGGCGATGATGATGACGAGATAACCAGTTATTTTGCCTTCTGATTACACAACTCAATTCAGAAAAGCGGCAAAGTGGCCCAATCACCCACGAATCACCATATGGATGATCAGAAAATATGGATATCTCTTTAAGTGAAAACTCTACGTGAGAGCTAATGAAGGCCTGGATATCGATAACTTTTTCTTCAGTCATGACTGACTGTGAGATGGAAACTGATCACCGTTCCGTTTTTCACGCGTCCCCCCATAGCGCTCTCCCCCTCCACTTTCCTTTTAAGTGCTATAGTCTACGATGACTTGTCTTTTAGGGTCAGTTTCCAATATATTGTCGTACTCTGTATAAACAATAGAGTTTAGAATACATGGTAAAGGTTCTTTGAATCTCAGTCCAATTCGCAAACGCCCTTTCTTCACCAGGGGGGCTATTCTCAACAAAAAGCCGCTTTTTCCGTAGCTTTTTCGAAGCTGCGACACGATACTAAATTACACGAATTGATGGCTTTGTGAAGGCATTTTTAACCTCAAATCTGTCAGATTTTTTTGACATTTGGAAGAGCTATGATAAGTCAACTTTAGGGAAATTTAAATCAAAACAACCGTGATGATGGTGGATAATATAACAGGTGCAGTGTTAGTTGATGAAGAAGCCGAGGGCCATCAACGGGCCTTACATAGATTATTAAATGCGCGATGTAGGGCAATTAGACGTACCTCAAATCCACTGCAGGATTTGCCGGACTCGGTGTTCAATAAATACTACAGGTTCAATTGGTTCCTAGGATTTATTTGTTGGCTTTTATTAATGAAAATAATAACATGACCCATAAAGGTCAGCATGAACAACCAGCTGGCTCATGACATCAGAGTGACGAGGAGATTCTTGGAGGATAACAAACAAGTTTTACTCACAAGTTCAGACAAGGGGGGTGCCACGGTGCTGATGTTTAGAGACGAGTACCTGAGGGTGATGAAGGAGATGTTGGCCGATAGGATGACTTACCAGAAGATCAACAAAGACCCGACTTCACGATTCCAAACGAGAGCGAATGCTCTGGTGGAGATGTTGAAGAAGGAAGGGGTAGTGAGTGATGAAAAGGCTAAGTATCTGAAGACCCACAATGCTGTGATGCCGAAAATGTACGGACTTCGGAAAGTACATAAAGAGGGATGCAAACTCAGGCCAGTTGTAAGCTGCGTGAAGGCACCTAGTTATAAAGTGACGAGGTTCCTTCATACACTTCTGTCCAAGGTTCATACGTCATCAGAGGTGAACATTAAGAATTCGCAGGAATTTGTGGAGTTTGCCAAGAACACCAGGCTTCCTGAGGGTTATGTTTTGATTTCATTGGATGTGGTGTCGCTATTCACTAACATACTCAAGGAACTACTCATCAAGATCGTGGATGACAATTGCGAGGAGTGGTCATCGCTGGTCTTGGCATCGAAAGGGGTGGTGTTGAGCCTCATTAAGTATTGCTTTAAGGCCCGGCCTGCACAGCTAGTAACTATTTTTGTGACTTTTACCCCCCTAGGTTTTGCGGACGACTCCGAAGCTCGATATCAAATTTGCACGGTCGGTAACAGCGAATGTGTCAAAGTATGATAATTTACCAGGACCGTGTAGGGCTCCGAAGTCAGGGTGCCTAATTTTTCCCCCCAAAAATTTCAACCCCCATGGACCCCCTTTCATTTTCAAAGGGATGTATAAGGCAAGGATAAATGTATCAAAAGGGGGGAGGGAAAAGGGCGGAGGGGGGGTAAAACCCCACATACTTCGATTTTTCTAGTAAAAAAATATTTTTATTGTAAGGGTGGCAAACTGACTAAATTTTTTGAATACAAAATGTTCAGGGGTTCTCCCTCAACCCCCCAAAAAATATTCGACTCATGAAGGATAGGGTGAAGTGGGAAGGGGGGGTAAAACCCGTCATTTTTTCATTTTTCTAGTATAAAAAATAATTTTATTATAAGGGTGGCAAACTGATTAAATTTTTTGACTACAAAATGTTCAGGGGCTCTCTCTCTCAACTCCCCAAAAAATATTCGACTCATGAAGGGTAGGGTGAAGCGGGAAGGGGGGGTAAAACCCGTCATTTTTTCATTTTTCTAGTATAAAAAATAATTTTATTATAAGGGTGGCAAACTGATTAAATTTTTTGACTACAAAATGTTCAGGGGCTCTCTCTCTCAACTCCCCAAAAAATATTCGACTCATGAAGGGTACGACGAAGGGGCGAGGAGGGTAAAACCCCTCATTTTTTAACATTTCTAGTATAAAAAATAATTTTATTATAAGGGTGGCAAACTTACTACATTTCTTTACTACAAAATGTTCAGGGGCTCTCCCTCAACCCCCCAATAAGTATTCGACTCGTGAAGGGTTGGGCAAAGGGGCGAGGGGTGGTAAAACCCTTCATTTTTTGATTTTTTTAGTAAAAAAAATATTTTTATTATGAGGGTGAGTACTTCACTAAATTTTGTGCCTAAAAAATGTTCAGGGCTCTCCCTCAACCCCCAAAAAAATATTCAACTCATGAAGGGTAGGGTGAAGGGGCGAGGAGGGGTAAAACCCTTCATTTTTTCATTTTTCTAGTATAAAAAATAATTTTATTATAAGGGTGGCATACTGCCTAAATCTTTTTACTACAACATGTTCAGGGGCTCTCTCTCAACCCCCGAAAATATTCGACTCATGAAGGGTAGGGTGAAGGGGCGAGGAGGGGTAAAACCCTTCATTTTTTCATTTTTCTAGTATAAAAAATAATTTTATTATAAGGGTGGCATACTGCCTAAATCTTTTTACTACAACATGTTCAGGGGCTCTCTCTCAACCCCCGAAAATATTCGACTCATGAAGGGTAGGGTGAAGGGGCGAGGAGGGGTAAAACCCTTCATTTTTTCATTTTTCTAGTATAAAAAATAATTTTATTATAAGGGTGGCATACTGCCTAAATCTTTTTACTACAACATGTTCAGGGGCTCTCTCTCAACCCCCGAAAATATTCGACTCATGAAGGGTAGGGTGAAGGGGGAAGGGGGGGTAAAACCCCTTATTTTTTCATTTTTCTAGTATAAAAAATAATTTTATTATAAGGGTGGCATACTGCCTAAATCTTTTTACTACAACATGTTCAGGGGCTCTCTCTCAACCCCCGAAAATATTCGACTCATGAAGGGTAGGGTGAAGGGGGAAGGGGGGGTAAAACCCCTTATTTTTTCATTTTTCTAGTATAAAAAATAATTTTATTATAAGGGTGGCATACTGCCTAAATCTTTTTACTACAACATGTTCAGGGGCTCTCTCTCAACCCCCGAAAATATTCGACTCATGAAGGGTAGGGTGAAGGGGGAAGGGGGGGTAAAACCCCTTATTTTTTCATTTTTCTAGTATAAAAAATAATTTTATTATAAAGGTGACAAACTGACTACATTTTTGACTACAAAATGTTCAGAGTCTGTCCCTCAACCCCCCAACAAATGTTCGACTCATGAAGGGTTGGGCAAAGGGGCGAGGGGTGGTAAAACCCCTCATTTTTTGATTTTTTTAGTAAAAAAAATATTTTTATTATAAAGGTGAGACCTTCACTAAATTTAGGGACTAAAAAATGTTCAGGGCTCTCCCTCAACCCCCCAAAAAATATTCGACTCACGAAGGGTAGGGTGAAGGGGCGAGGAGGGGAAAAACCCTTCATTTTTTCATTTTTCTAGTATAAAAAATAATTTTATTATAAAGGTGACAAACTGACTACATTTTTGACTACAAAATGTTCAGAGTCTGTCCCTCAACCCCCCAACAAATGTTCGACTCATGAAGGGTTGGGCAAAGGGGCGAGGGGTGGTAAAACCCCTCATTTTTTGATTTTTTTAGTAAAAAAAATATTTTTATTATAAAGGTGAGACCTTCACTAAATTTAGGGACTAAAAAATGTTCAGGGCTCTCCCTCAACCCCCCAAAAAATATTCGACTCACGAAGGGTAGGGTGAAGGGGCGAGGAGGGGAAAAACCCTTCATTTTTTCATTTTTCTAGTATAAAAAATAATTTTATTATAAGGGTGGCAAACTGACTACATTTCTTTACTACTAAATGTTCAGGGGCTCTCCCTCAACCCCCAACAAATATTCGACTCGTGAAGGATTGGGCAAAGGGGCGAGTGGTGGTAAAACCCCTCATTTTTTTATTTTTTTTAGTAAAAACTTTTTATTATAAGGGTGTGTACTTCACTAAATTTTGTGCCTAAAAAATGTTCAGGGCTCTCCCTCAACCCCCCAAAAAATATTCGACTCATGAAGGGTAGGGTGAAGGGGCGAGGAGGGGTAAAACCCTTCATTTTTTCATTTTTCTAGTATAAAAAATAATTTTATTATACGGGTGGCAAACTGCCTACATTTCTTTACTACTAAATGTTCAGGGGCTCCCCCTCAACCCCCAACAAGTATTCGGCTCATGAAGGGTTGGACAAAGGGGCGAGGGGTGGTAAAACCCCTCATTTTTTGATTTTTTTAGTAAAAAAAATATTTTTATTATAAAGGTGTGTACTTCACTAAATTTTGTGACTAAAAAATGTTCAGAGGCTCTCCCTCAACCCCCCAACAAATGTTCGACTCATGAAGGGTTGTGCAAAGGGGCGAGGGGTGGTAAAACCCCTCATGTTTTATTTTTATAGTAAAAAAAATATTTTTATTATAAGGGTGAGTACTTCACTAAATTTTGTGACTAAAAAATGTTCAGGGCTCTCCCTCAACCCCCCAAAAAATATTCGACTCATGAAGGGTTGGGCAAAAGAGCGAGGGGTAGTAAAACCCCTCATTTTTTTATTTTTTTAGTAAAAAAAAATACTTTTATTATAAGGGTGAGAACTTCACTACATTGTGTGACTAAAAAATGTTCAGGGCTCTCCCTCAACCCCCCAAAAAATATTCGACTCATCAAGGGTCGCGAGAAGGGGCAAGGGGGCGTAAAACCCCTCATTTTTTCATTTTTCTAGTATAAAAAATAATTTTATTATAAGGGTGGCAAACTGCCTAAATTTTTTACTACAAAATGTTCAGGGGCTCTCTCTCAACCCCCAAAAAATATTCGACTCATGAAGGGTAGGGTGAAGGGGGAAGGGGGGGTAAAACCCCTTATTTTGTCATTTTTCTAGTATAAAAAATAATTTTATAATAAAGGTGGCAAACTGACTACATTTTTTGACTGCAAAATATTCAGAGGCTCTCCCTCAACCCCCGAACAAATGTTCGACTCATGAAGGGTTGGGCAAACGGGCGAGGGGTGGTAAAACCCCTAATTTTTTGATTTTTTTAGTAAAAAAAATATTTTTATTATAAGGGAGAGAACTTCAATACATTTAGTGACTAAAAAATGTTCAGGGCTCTCCCTCAACCCCCCAAAAAATATTCGACTCATGAAGGGTAGGGTGAAGGGGCGAGGAGAGGTAAAACCCTTCATTTTTTCATTTTTCTAGTATAAAAAATAATTTTATTATAAGGGTGGCAAACTCACTACATTTCTTTACTACTAAATGTTCAGGGGCTCTCCCTCAACCCCCCAACAAATACTCGACTCATGAAGGGAAGGGGAAGGGGTGAGGGGGGGTAAACCCCCTAATTTTTTGATTTTTGCAGTGAAAAAACTATTTTTAGTATAAAATTAACAACTTGACTAAATTTTTGTACTAAAAAATGTTCAGGGGATCCTCCTCAACTCCCCAAAAAATATTCGACTCATGAAGGGTAGGGTGAAGGACGAGGGGGGGTCAACCCCCTAATTTTTCGATTTTTCTAGTAAGAAAACTATTTTTATTATAAGAGTCACAACTTGACCTCATTTTTGAAGTAAAAATTGTTCAGGGGCTCCCCCTTAATCCCCCAAAAAATATGCCACTCATTGAGGGTAGAATAAAAGGGCAAGGGGGAGTAAAACCCCCCATTTTTTCATTTTTCTGGTATAAAAAATTATGTCATTATAAGGGTGACAAACTGACATTTTTTGACTACAAAATGTTCAGGGGCTCTCCCTCAACCTCCCAACAAATATTCGACTCATGAAGGGTAGTGCGAAGGGGCGAGGGGGGGTAAACCCCCTAATTTTTCGATTTTTGTAGTGAAAAAAATATTCTCATTATAAGAGTAACAACTTGACTAAATTTTTGGACTAAAAAATGTTCAGGGGTTCCCTGTCAGTCCTCCAAAAAATATTCCACTGGTCGTGGATAGAGCAAAGGGGCGAGGGGNTATATAGGAAGTTCAAGGAAGAAAGAAAGACCATGATCGTATTCATGTACAATTACAGCTGTATCATAGATACAGCCACCTGCAATTTTTTCATTCTATTTTTCTATTCTTTTCATCAAGAAAATCTACCACCAACAATCTATATATTTCAGCGGAAGAAATTCGATAACAAATATCTCAGTAGAATAAGTTGTATAGAAAAATCGAACCTCATTGACNCAATAATAGAAAAGACAATTACCATTAATTTCATTATTTATTCTTCATTTTTGAATGTAAAGGTGCAATCCACTGTCCCACCCTCCACGAGCTCCATCCCCTCCCTGACCTCTTCCCCCTCCCTGACCTCTTCCCCCTCCACGCCAACCTCTTCCTCTCGTCCCACCTCTTGGCACCCACTGCTTCTTTCCTCTGTTCTTCTTCTTCTTTTTCTCTCTCTCCCTCAGTCTCTCCTATACTGTCGCCTCCACAACCTGGTTGACCAATGCAATCACCTGGGCCTGCTTCGCAGGCTCAACCACTTGGCCAATGAGGGCTGCAAGACCTGCGATAGCGGCACCAGGTCGTGGGGGGACTATGGGGACTGCTGCTCCTGGAGCTTCCAATCCTGCAGCAGCTCCTTCCAGGACTCCTCTTTCAGCTCCTCCTCCTGCTCCTGGAAAATCTGCTGGTTGTGGTGGTGGTGTTGGTGGTGGTGGTGGTGGTGGTGTTGGTGGTGGTGGTGTTGGTGGTGGTGGTAGTAGTGGTAGTGTTGGTGGTGGTGGTAGTGGTGGTGGTGGTGGGGCTACCCAGAAATACTGGATCGTTCATGAAAAAAACGAATAATTTCATTGGAAAAATTGCTATTACTTTTTGGGGGTTATTTTGTGAAACGGTCCTTATGTTCTGTGGCATCTACCGGAATTATTGAAAATTTCAGACATTTCCAGGTAATTTTAGAAGTTTCTTCAAATTTCCAAACAATTCAAGGAGTTTACAGAAATCCCGAGGGGATTCCCCGAGCTTCTTGCCAATTCGAGAGAACTCAAGGCGTTTCTATATAGGAAGTTCAAGGAAGAAAGAAAGACCATGATCGTATTCATGTACAATTACAGCTGTATCATAGATACAGCCACCTGCAATTTTTTCATTCCATTTTTCTATTCTTTTCATCAAGAAAATCTACCACCAACAATCTATATATTTCAGCGGAAGAAATTCGATAACAAATATCTCAGTAGAATAAGTTGTATAGAAAAATCGAACCTCATTGACTTTTTATAGCCGATATTTTATGTTCACCATTTCAATATAATTGGTCAAAAATAGGGCAGAGTGGGGAAAAGCAAACACGGGGCAAAATCAAACAGTCCAAACACGACTATTTGATACCCCAGAACAGCGCTGCTATTATAATTATCTAATAATCTTACTTGATGACCTGGCTGCTGTAGGAAGCGCTGGATAAATTCCGCCGGAACAGGCCCGAGGACGTGGGGTTGACAGACTGCCCCCTGATTGTTATTGTCTGCGAAGGAAAAGAAATAGGTTAGAATGCGATCCCACAACATTCACTGCCTTACACTTACAAAAAGAGTGTAATTTTTTATAATTTATCTTAACCGTTCTATTTTTCACTGCACCACACTACTTATGATCCAATCTACTGACGAGAAAGAGAAAGCAATGAGCGTATACTTACTTTCCATTATGTCTACGATGGTACTGTCCTCACTAGACAAGAAGGATGCTTGCGGCTTCTTCTTGGGCTTTTCACTGCGCGCGCAGCTCATACCTAATACCGGATCCAGCGTCCCAGTATACCCGCCAAATTCAAAATTTATTTCTGTGCATACTATTTTCCTCTTCATGACGCAACTCATTCGCGTAGTTATTTTGTAACGGCTAGCGATATCTATCGTGATTCCAGAAAATCGTAAATAATTTTGCAAAATTTAAAAAAATCCGCTGATTTTCTAGATAATTCTCGGGAAGTAGAGTTCAAAACCAGAGTTGTGACAACATTGTCCAGTGGGGTCTAGGAGCCATCCCTGGATGGAAAATCATCCTTAGCATCACTCAGACTTTGTTTGACATCTCTGCTATGAACTTTGTTCTCAATTTTGGAAGTAGAGTTCAAAACCAGAGTTGTGACAACATTGTCCAGTGGGGTCTAGGAGCCATCCCTGGATGGAAAATCATCCTTAGCATCACTCAGACTTTGTTTGACATCTCTGCTATGAACTTTGTTCTCAACTTTGGAAGTAGAGTTCAAAACCAGAGTTGTGACAACATTGTCCAGCGGCGTCTAGGAGTCTCCCCTAGATTTAAAATCATCGTTAGAATCATCTTCACTATATTTAATACCCGCTCTTGCATTCGGGCCTCAAAAAACATTCACATCTTGTCTGACATCACTGTTATGAACTTTGTGACAACATTGTCCAGTGGGATCTAGGAGTAGCTCCTAGTTGGAAAATCATCTCTAAACTAATCTTCACTATATTTTGAGTCCCGCTGTTTCACTGGGGCATCAAAGAACATTCACATCTTGTCTGATATCTCAGTTATAAACTTCATGACAACATTGTCCTGAGGGGTTTAGGAGCCATCCCTGGATGGAAAATCATCCTTAGAATCACTCACACTTTGTCTGACATCTCTGATATGAACTTTGTTCTCAATTTTGGAAGTAGAGTTCAAAACCAGAGTTGTGACAACATTGTCCAGCGGGGTCTAGGAGTCTCCGCAGATTAGAAAGTCATCCATACAATCATCTGCACAATATTTCGAGTTTCGCTCTTTCACTCGGGCCTCAAAAAATATTCACATCTTGTCTGATATCTCAGTGATGAAGTTAGTGATAACATCGATCAGTGAGGCCTAGGAGCCATCCCTGGATGGAAAATCATCCTTAGAATCATCTCTACTATATTTCCATAGTCGCTCTTGCATGCGGGCCTCAATAAACATTCACATCTTGTCTGATGTCTGTATTATAAACTTTGTGACAACATTGTCCAGGGGAGTCTAGGAGTCTCTAGTTGGAAAATCATCTTTAGAATCATCTTCATTATATTTCGAGTTCCTCTCTTTCACTCCGGCCTCAAAAAACATTCACATCTTATCTGACATCACTGTTATGAAATTTGTGACAACATTGTCCAGCGAGATCTAGGAGTATCCCCTAGTTGGAAAATCATCTCTAAAATAATCTTCACTATATTTTGAGTCCCGCTCTTTCACTGGGGCCTCAAAAAACATTCACATCTTGTCTGATATCTCAGTTATAAACTTCATGACAACATTGTCCTGTGGGGTTTAGGAGCCATCCCTGGATGGAAAATCCTCCTTAGAATCACTCACACTTTGTCTGACATCTCTGATATGAACTTTGTTCTCAATTTTGGAAGTAGAGTTCAAAACCGGAGTTATGATAACATTGTCTAGTGGGGTCTAGGAGTCTCCCCTAGTTGGAAAATCATCCTTACAATCATCTCCACTATATTTTAATACCCGCTCTTGCATTCGGGCCTCAAAAAACATTCACATCTTGTCTGACATCACTGTTATGAACTTTGTGACAACATTGTCCAGTGGGATCTAGGAGTATCCCCTAGTTGGAAAATCATCTCTAAAATTATCTTCACTATATTTTGAGTCCCTCTCTTTCACTCGGGCCTCAAAAAACATTCACATCTTGTTTTACATCTCTGTTACGAACTTTGGTTCTGAACTCTGGAAGTACAGTTCAAAATCAGTTGTGACAACATTGTCCAGTGGGGTCTAGGAGCCATTCCTGGATGGAAAATCATCCTTAGAATCATTCACACTTTGTCTGGCATCTCTGCTATGAAGTTTGTTCTCAACTCTGGAAGTAGAGCTCAAAACCAGAGTTGTGACAACATTGTCCAGCGCGGTCTAGGAGTCTCCCCTGGTTGAAAAATCATCCGTACAATCATCTGCACTATATTTCTAGTCCCGCCCTTTCACTCGGGCCTCAAAAAATATTCACATCTTGTCTGATATCTCAGTGAGGAACTTGGTGATAACATTGTTCAGTGAGGTCTAGGAGCCATCCCTGGATGGAAAATCATCCTTAGAGTCATCTCTACTATATGTCCATAGCCGCTCTTGCATGCGGGCCTCAATAAATATTCGAATCTTGTCTGACGTCTCTGTTATAAACTTTGTGACAACATTGTCCAGAGGAGTCTAGGAGTCTCCCCTAGTTGGAAAATCATCGTTAGAATCATCTTCACTATATTTCGAGTTCCTCTCTTTCACTCGGGCCTCAGAAAACATTCACATCTTGTCTGACATCACTGTTATGAACTTTGTGACAACATTGTCCAGGGGGTCTAGGAGTATCCCCTAGTTGGAAAATCATCTCTAAAATAATCTTCACTATATTTTGAGTCCCTCTCTTTCACTCGGGCTTCAAAAAACATTTATATCTTGTTTGACATCTCTGTTATGAACTTTGGCTCTGAACTCTGGAAGTAGAGTTCTAAACCAGAGTTGTGACAACATTGTCCAATGGGGTCTAGGAGCCATTCCGGGATGGAAAATCATCCTTAGAATCATCTCTACTATATTTCAATACCCGCTCTTCTATTTGGGCCTCAATAAACATTCAAATCTTTTCTGACATCTCTGTTACGAACTTTGTGACAACATTGTCCAGTGAGGTCTAGGAGTATCACCTACTTGAAAAATCATCGTTAAAATCATCTTCATTATATTTCGAGTCCCGCTCTTTCACTCGGACCTCAAAAAACATTCACATCTTGTCTGACATCTCTGTTATGAACTTTGTTTCTTAACTTTAGAAGTAGAGTTCAAGACCACAGTTGTGACAACATTGTTCAACGGGTCTAGGAGTCTCCTCTGGTTGGAAAATCATCTTTAGAATTATCTGCACTATATTTCGATACTCGCTCTAGCATTCGTGCCCAAAGAATCATTCACAGTTTGTCTGACATCTCTGCTATGAACTTTGGCTCTGAACTCTGGAAGTAGAGTTCAAAACCAGAGTTGTGACAACATTGTCCAGTGGGGTCTGGGAGCCATCCCTGGATGGAAATTCATCCTTAGAATCATCTCCACTATTATTAATACCTGCTCTTGCATTCGGGCCTCAAGAAATATTTACATCTTGTCAGACCTCTCTGTTATGAACTTTGTGACAATATTGTCCAGTGGTGTCTAGGAGTGTCCCCTAGTTGGGAAATCATCCTTAAAATAATCTTCACTATATTTCGAGTCCCACTCTTACACTCGGGTGTCAAAAAACATTCACATCTTGTCTGACATCACTGTTATGAACTTTGTGACAATATTGTCCAGTGGTGTCTAGGAGTGTCCCCTAGTTGGGAAATCATCCTTAAAATAATCTTCACTATATTTCGAGTCCCACTCTTACACTCGGGTGTCAAAAAACATTCACATCTTCACAACAATATCAGTTTTCCTGACACTTCTCCACATAAGTTTAGTTTGCGAAATGAGTGTTAGCGAAGTTGAGTTCTACCTGTTTCGGTGTTGCAAGTGTCACAGTTTCAGGATAGTGAGGTTTTGCTACCGGATTGTGATTGGTCAGGAAAACGGAGAAGGGATGAGCGGAATTCTGTCTTATGATTGGTTTAACGTAGTACGTTCCCGCCGCAGGGCTATGATTGGCTCGGCGCTTCGGTCGGGGAATTTTCAGGTCCGTTGTCACATCTCAGGTGCCAAAAGTTGCTTGGAGAATGCAAATTGTTTGTCACTCGGTGTGTGTGTGTGTGTGTGTGCCAGAAGTGTTGTGGCAACGAAGTCACTACAACGTGTCTATTCATTTTTAGAGAATAATCTACACACAAATTTTCAAGTCTCTAACTTCAGCAGTTTTCGAAGTTGCTTAAAAATCTTTGCACCTTTTTTACCCCGTCAGGGGATGAATTTCCAAAAATCATTCCTCGATGTGCGCTTGTGTCACTAACGGAAGCAAAAACTCTGCGTTCTATTTGATCCCTACCCCTTTTTGACAGATCCGCTTAATTAATTGTTTGTAAAAATTGTTTCCAAATCAACCTGAGAAAGTGCTCATTTCCGAATAACATTTTTTCAATGACACAGTGACACCCAAATCAATGTGTTTTTTTGAAAGTTTTTTGTCTACAATCATCGAAATTCCGGGGAGAGAAGAAAGTATCTTGTCTTTTTTTTCTTCTCGGTGCTCTGTTTTGTGCATCGAATTGCTTTTCCTTCACCTTGTTTTGACTAAACAGTTTATCCATACATCTTCATGAAACTCACGGTTTGCTGAGCATTGAATAGTAATTGTTATTCAATCCTCAGCAATACTCTCAGTCGTTTCCAAGTTATTGGGGTGAAATTTTCAAAATTCGTGCTTCTTCTTGTGAAATAATGAAGGAAGACAAAAAAGTTATTCACAATAAGTGCCTTCAAATGTAATTTCTCATATTTTTCCTTTTTGCTTTCTAATGGAATCTTGTTGTTAATGGATTTTCCAATTTTGAATTTTGGTTGGAAATGGTCTACAATGATATGAAATGTAAAGAAATTATGTTTTTAGGGTAATGTCTGTAGGTATCCGACAACTTAGGTTTTTGGTGATTAATGTTTACAAAATTCCACCTGAATAGTGAGAAATTTGTATATAACAGTTTGACATTTTAGCTCATTTTGCTACTATTCAGCTCTACTTTGGTGCGTGGTTTCAGCCCTATCGGTTGAGTAGTTCTTCAGTAGTTCTTGACATATTTTACCATTTTTGTAAAGCTTTTTCATTAAAAGGTTTAATATTTTCCTTCTGACACCCAGTAGCATAGCGTTACCGTTGTACGATTGTCACTACAGTAGGGAATCGGTACGGATGCAGTGAGGTACTTACTACGAAAGGCATTACTAGAAAAAAAAATACTAATGACTCCAACACGTGCATATTTCAGTACATTGCATAGGAAAAAAAGATGTTTATAATACATTATATAAAAAATGAAATGGAATAAGTGGAAAATTCTAAGGGTGAATTTCTGAACAGAATAAGGTAACTCCGTTTATAATTATACAACACAATGATGTTTTATATTGGTCATCTTCTTGCGTCTACATAAATAATATAGGAGACTTTGCCGCTCGCCACACCCCAAATCCTTCAACACTCCGCCCAGGGCATGGCAAAGGAGAGCTGTTTCATACTGATGTGGAAAGCGTTTTTGTCATAGATGTCCTTTTGACACTTTAGATGCGATTATTTTCATATGAAGAAGATGGTGATAGGAACACGCGATGATCTGAATTCCTGAAACGAAAATATCTCAATTACAACCAACACAGAAAAAGGTGCAGATTTGATTGCGATCATAACATGAGAAAGTAAGAAGGAGACTGCCTAATACATTGATGTAATCATAAATGAATCGTCAAGTTTTCGACGTTGCTAATAAATCAGCAATGATGGTGGGTTAATTGTTTGCTTTAATTCATTCTCTTTAATTCCTCTGACGTTAGGCAGTCTACATGGTATCATGAAATCGCAATTTTGTCCTTATTCACCTTTTTTCATTAACAATTTATCATTTAGACGCTCATTTTTTGTTCACAGCTTCTTACTTTCTTATGTTATGATCGCAATCCTGGACAAACTTGCAATTCATGACACCATCTTGCGAATATATAGCAGCTGCACACAGGGAGACCTACTACATTCCGACAAATAAAATAGAAATTCTAGTAAATTGAACCTTGCCTGTCTCCACTAATACTTTTTTTAAATTGGATCAGATCGCCATTTTTCATTATTACGTGCTTGTCAGCAAACAGTGTGCGGCCGCTATTTTTCGCTGGGGGTGACTCGGAAGGGAAGAGTATCGATGGAAAAGCTCGGCTAAAACGCAAAGTGTAGAATTACTGGGGGGTCTCGATTATATTATTGACATTTCTCATTTGCGTTTCTCTTGCCCATTGCTTTTCCTCTGTTATTGTGTGACGCACTTGAAAATATTTGCGATAGGCTTATGAAATGACAATGAAGGCGGGTGTGCGTCATGACTCAGTGGATTGTCTCATATGCATTCTGTCATGTCTTAGTAAATTTTATTTTTTCACATTAATCAATTGTTCAATACATACCCCATAAAATAGACACATTCATTATTCTATTGGTGTGAATATACTCACGATCTTTCATGCCTAATGGAAAGTTAGATATGCTTATAACATTACAAAGTGCACGTGAGACATTTATGGGCTGCTTCGATGGAAGCGGTTGGATTATATCCACTGAGTTTCATTCCAGACTCAGGCTCCAACTTCAGGCCTATGAAAATGTAATTTTTTTCATTGTTAATCTCATACCGATAGTATAACTACAAATTCATTAATCTGGGATGATTTTTCTATACAGGAAATGATTCTGTTTCCAGTCCTTTAGCCCCGCCCCTTGGAAGAGGCCCCCCAGGCTGATATGAGATTAATTGTTGAGTTTATCATCTACACTGTGTTGAAGCCGACCTCATTTCCACTGATTTCCGTACTCCCATTATCCCCCAAATTTGATCACATTTAGGATATTCCTTTGTACGCTATGCAGTTAGTGAATGAGGAGCTCTATCAAGTTAGAGACTTGCCTAATTTTCTCCAGCATTGAAGAAGCTAAACACATAATCATTGAGCATTATAGAGGCGTAAAAAAGGGGGTCAATTTATCGCGCTTGCAAATTATTCTCAAAATGGTTCTCTCACCGGCGTCCTCAGAAACTGTTGCATGAAGTAATACTGTACTTGAGGTTACCTGCATTTTCCAAAATGTAGTATATGAACATGTAATTTTTAAACATGACGATTTTATGACCGGGAAATTTAGCTGACTCGTAAAATCAATGCTTGCCATTCATCCGCTATACTTTGCTGAAGGTCTGCTATACTATAACTTTGACCTCCAGCTATCGGAAAATGTTCAATAATTTTACTGCGATATATTCCAGCTAAATGATGACGCATCTCTGCGTGATTGTATATCATTGTAGCAGGATCGACGCCATTTATCAAGCTCACTGCGAAAGCAATAGCAAAAACACCACAATCTATATTATTTTCCTGTTGTTGCACATCAGGAAACAGTACTGGATGTCTTTTAAAATCATAGTGAGGGAATAATCGCCCAAGATAAGGGAGATAACAGTCTGCTGTTGGTGTTCCTTTGTCGGGCCATTTTGAATCGTAGATAAAGATTTGGTTTGTATCGTAGTAAGCGCACACCCAATGCGCTCGGTCACGGTTCAAAATTTGAATATGTTTGCGATATGGAGTGATTGGTTTTATTCTCATCAACGCGTCTCGCAGTGTCTGTGATCGATACTGATAGAGTCTACCGGTAGTTTCCATCATAATTGTACCGAAAACATCAATGTGAGTTGCATCCAATTCACCCCCGTCATGATTGAATATTAGTATTTGCCAGTCATTCTCAGATAGATCAGTGGGCAGAAAAGCGTCTGCTTCATCATCGGATTCATCCATCAGTTCATCATTTTGTTCAAAACAATTGTAGGATCTATCACCATCGTTGCAGTTATCACTTTCTTCGATCAGATTGTTCGACGTATGAAGTTCTTCAGACTTTTCTGCAACATCAACCACTTTGGATGACGTCTCTTTACGAACCCGGGATGCCCCACCTTTACTTTGATTGGAAGGACGTTTTTCGTTCCTGAGACTCATCTTTCTCTTCCTTCTGCTATCGATTATTTCTGGTAGCATGTGTTCCTTGTAAAATTCATCTAATTTTGGTCGTATCTTATTCCAAACAGCTTCATTGAACTCAACAGCTAATTTTAATGTATCATCATTCATTGCTATGACAAACTGACATATCTTCCTCTCCGTCACAGCAAGACTTCCCATTACTTCATAATAAAGAACATGATTCTCATCCATTTTCCGTATAGGAATTCCTTTCTCATCTGTTGCACAATCGATGACAATCTTCTTGAGACCATTTTTTTCGTTTTTCATGGCATTTTCGATAGACATGTCACGAATATTGTATGGGCAGTGAATGACTAAAATTTCTCCATTTGGTAGCAAACCATCAGGTTTCGCACCCAGGTGGGAAGCAATAGGATCAATCGTTATACCACACGTCACCAATCCCGGAAATTTTGCTCGAACTTCGCCTTTGACTTTTTGCTCATAGCTTTTAACGGCGGTGCTTTGAAGACGGGGATAAAGAATATCTGCCACTGTAGAACCTGTAAACGTCGTTCTCATTCGAGATACACGGCCAAAATGACGACTCATGAGAATCTTCTTATCTTTCAGAGATTCTTGGCTCGGATTATCTCGAGTCATATTCTCGATTTCCACACGATCTTTTTGCCACTGGCCAAGCATCTGCCAGTGTGCATCCTCTGCCAACTTGTACTTATCTGGTACCATGTCTGCTTTCTCTACATTTCTTCCATAATCTTTCGACTTTTTCATCGAATCCGTTTGGCCTTCTGCGAGTTGAGAATACTTTTTTTGCTTTCTGTACTTTCGATTGTAATTATTCTTTCTCTGCCTTCTTGCTTCCATTACTGTCAATTTCTGAGGCGCTTCCTTGCCTGACTTTTCGTGGAAATTACTTCCGATAGCTTGATTGCTGAATTGGACGGAAGCCATAGCAATATTAGCTACGTACCTTCCTCCAAACTGAAGATTGACACCCTTGTGGTAATTGAATTTAGCCAAGACAGAATGAAAGCACTCGGCCAAATTAGATGTTTTTCCTTCCAATAAGTCAGTGGCATTAGTACTCCATGTTTCCATGATTGTCTTCAATGGTGCATACAACTCATATTCTTCAAGTAAAGGGACCAAATTATCTTCTTCTGTTGTTTCTTTCCCACCACAAAAGTATGCTGCACAATTGACATGATTTCCATAAACATGGTCAATGACATTGATAACATCTTTCTTCAATTGTGTAATTTTCTCGATTCGCTCAATCGATTGGTTAGCCCAATGACGGGAAGCACTTGTGACATCTTTGCAAATCCTCTGAATACTTTGTAGCATCAATTTTTTCAATTCTTTCGCATCGTTTGAACGGCCCGTTTTGAAACTTTGTACTGTTTTCCTTATATCTTTAATCCGACCTCTTTGTAAGTGAAGCCGACATTCAATTTTCTCAACGGTGCAGGTTCCTTCGTAAGGATCAGCTTCTAACACCTTTGGATACACGCTGCTATCACCGTCCGCCACCATCTGCGAGTAGATGAGTCCATGTTGTTCCTGGCTCTTCCTAAAACCTTCCACTATAATATCACTTTCCATGCTGAGAACGCTTTGTTCTTGTGGCCAATTTTTCCAGCATTTATGCTCGCATGGCTGAAGAGTACCATTGTCGATGCGTTGACAGATATAACAATAACGATTTCGATAGCCTTTGAAAAGAACTTTGCCAGTCCATAATGAGATGATAACAGCCATTCCAGATTCTGCACGACTCTTCCCTCCGTAAGATCGAGTGTGCCACGAGCCATCGTTCGCTACAGGACAACATGGGATTCCGTTGATGAACGATCTTCTTTCGTCAGCTATTCGTCGTACTTCAATGCCATTGCGTATTATTTCTTCCTCGGAGATGTCAATATTTCGTTGATCAACCTCAACGCTCAATTTTTGATATTTCCTCCAATCCGGGCAGGGAATGTTCAGATTTGATGTCCATTCTTGTAACCCTGCATGCCCTTTACCTATGGTATGAGTTCCAATTACGCTACAGGAATTAACATCTAGTTGACCATCATCTACAAGCTCAGACCATACCTCAATTTTTACATTACACATATCGCATTGAAGAAGAAATTTTCTTCTGAAACCCTCGTGAACTTCACCGATTTGCGTCAAGTTAGCAATGCCACAGCCATAAGGGCCGTGCAAGGAACTGTTAAACTGTTCTTTGAATTGTTTCATTATATCAGTGAATCTAACAATGTGTCGTGATGTTGGATCAAACCGAGGTCGTTTCTGCTTGGATCTCTCAGAGGGTTGGTTTTGCATCGAGTCACCTCCCTGACATGCCGGTGTACAATACGTAGCATGATCATGCTCCTGTGGTGTACCTACAGGTGATTTACCCCTCAATTCTCCATGGGTTTCAGTGGCTAAATGGTCCCAACTTTCTGGATCTACGTAAGTTGTAATATCTCCTGTCGCATTATCACCATTTGCTTTGTCCAATATCAGATTAGAATCATTGACAACACGAGAACTCGGTGGGGGATGATTGTTAGTTTGAGCGCAAGAAAGAGGCATCACTTCAGGAATGAATTTCTCCGATACAGTCGGTTCCTGAGTGTTCTCTTCCATGTCAATGAAAAGAGTACTTTCCATTACCCCTGCCTGATTGGCCCAACAATCGTCCGAATTCGTGCTGTGAGAATATTGAGAACTACTCTGCGAACTTACGAAGGACTGACTCATTACCTTTAAGTAGTCATGATCTGTACAACAAAGAGCTGCTCTTTTTGAACAAGGTTTACTTTGATGACTTCTGCTTGAAGCCGCGCTACACGATTTCGACTGAGAGTGCAATGACCGTGTCTCTTCAGTGGTTGGATATTCGCGAATAGAATCCACATCAGAAATTCTCTCATATGATCCAGCTATTGCTTCTTCTGAAACGTCACTGCCAATTTCCACGTTCCGCGCGATGTCGGTGAATCCAAACATAGTGTTCCACGGAATGCTAGCTTTGAACTGACGTGGGTAAATTATAGGGATTCTTACTATATTTCGGATCATGGGTCTTTTATTAGTCGTTTCAGTTTCTTTTTCAACACGTGGTTGTAGACAACTCTCTTGACATGCTACTGCCATGACGCTTGCCCTTCTAGCTGATGTCATAAAGACATGTTCAGCACTCGTAAGATCACCATCTTCGAGTAAGACAGTAGAAGGACGGTCATTGGTTGTGGTACGCAGCTCTACATCTATGTCATTAATCCCATTTACGGCCGTGAGGTTTTCCACCTTGCTTCTTGGAAGTTGGGTAGGTCGGATCCGTTGATCTGAGTCTTTGCCATTGTTGAGATCATGTCCGTCGATATCCATCAATAAGTCCTCTTCAGTCAGATTTGTTCTCATCAGCCATGATCTACATGAGCTGCTTCCTTCCGAGTTTTGTACTGTAAAGGATGCTTCACACCTGATTTCTCCCTGACTGTTTTGCCTCAATTCTGCCACTTCTAACATTCTTGGTGACATTCTCTGGGAAACTTGATGGCGATCACTGCTGTTCACAGCATCTGTAACACCCCCCTCAACCGCGCACTCGCTATCGCAAAATAAATTTATACTTACCTGCTCGTGACTCCTGTCCCTGATCACTCCTCGTCCGGTTTCATCAGGTCCACTGGATTTCTCGGCGGTATTGGCACCTTGCTTCTTCCTGAATAAAGAAATTAGTTGTGTTGTAATGAGAAANTTGGTGACATTCTCTGGGAAACTTGATGGCGATCACTGCTGTTCACAGCATCTGTAACACCCCCCTCAACCGCGCACTCGCTATCGCAAAATAAATTTATACTTACCTGCTCGTGACTCCTGTCCCTGATCACTCCTCGTCCGGTTTCAACAGGTCCACTGGATTTCTCGGCGGTATTGGCACCTTGCTTCTTCCTGAATAAAGAAATTAGTTGTGTTGTAATGAGAAAAAAATAGGACTAAATTAGAGATTTAGGAGTATTTCTTAGCGAAATACGTTTGCAGAGCCGGTTTCTAAATGTGCACGGATCATATTGCCTTGCTTTGAGATGAGAATGCTCAAATGTCATTAATGTTTCCAAAAAATTACAACATTTTATAAATTTTATTAAATTGTACTCAACGGATTTGATTTTATCCTTTTCAAAATACTCGCCTGAACGGCTTCTAATTGAGTCGATGAAAAGATATATAACGATTCATGCAACATTTTGGATATATGTCCTTTTTTTTCAAGTTTTCATGGTTGACGCACCATAACTTGAGAAAAAATGGAGACAGTAAGTTGAAATTTGGTATGATCATAGTTGTTATAATAGAAAAGGTTACTATTTTGGATGGACGCAAACAACCGAGCCGTTGCTGAGCTATGTAACCTTGTGTGAAAATATAGATTGTTAAATTTTTCATAAACTACTCAACGGATTTTATTTTTTCGTTTGTCAAAATACTCGCCTGGACGGGTTCTAACTCGATTGAGTTAGAACTAATCGATCAAAGTATATATTACCATTCATCCTAAATTTTCGATCCATTTTCTTTCTGTTTTTTCAATTTTTCTTTCTTATACGAACGATAACTTGAGAAAAATGCAGACAGCAAGTTGAAAACTATGATCATACGCTTTCGCGCGTGCTTTACTATTCGTTGGGAAAATGAAGAAATAGATTTTATTAAATTTCATATACTCATAGATGTTTTATAAATTTTGCTAATGCGTTACAGAAAATTAAGGGAATGAAAAGTGAAACATAAATGAATAATTTTCAATCTTCGATTAATTCTTTTTTTTTACTTTTTAAAATAATCTGATTAAAATCTGTAATTGTTGAAAAATGAGGGGAAGGTTATGAATTAATTTCCTAGAAAACTGAAAAAATTTATTGAATTCTTCGGAAAATTTCATTGTTTTCAGATAACCGGAGAGCTTCAAAGATTTTTCTCAAATTCTTTGGGAAACCGAAGAACTGTCATGAATTTTGTAAAGTTTGTAATTTATCAATGAAAATCAAAGAAGCAAAAATTTATCATTTTCGCATATGATAAATACGAAAAAATTGAAATTTTTGTAATACCTGACTCAAAAGTTCACTTTTCGAACGTGCGTAAAGTTCAGAGGTCGTGCATAAAGTCAATTGTCGTGCGTAAAGCTTCGTTTTACACACTCGAAATTCACTTTACGCACGACCTGGAACTTTACGCACACCGTGCACAGAAGCAACCACTTTACCCCCACTACGGTTCCGAACAGTGAACTCGGCAGGTATTACAAAAAATAGGATGTGTTACACGTGCGTGCGAAAAAGTGGTTCTTTACGAACTTGTAACACAATATACTATTGGGAAATAAAGAATAATTGGAGTTGAAAAAATTTAGAAACACTGTTTTTTTCTCATGGTCACCAATTAGGCAATGTAATTTGTTTTGAAATAAAGATAAACTTCTCACATCAAAAAATGAACAATATGACGCAGATCAAATTTTTGGCATTTGAAGAATTTAAAAAGACCAGTCATTTTTGTAGGCGACTACTTCACGTAACTCATTGACCAATCAGAAATAAGGATTAGCGGTCCGGCAATTTCGAGATATTTCGATATAAAACAACTTCACGTTTCTTTTAGCTGGAGTAAATAGGATCCGATCAATACCCGTGATTGTTGCAAAATAAGGGAAATGTTATGAATCAACAAAAGCAAACAATTTTTTTGGCAATTATTCATGAAAATCCGTGAAGTTTGTCGAAAACTGAATAATTTTTTAGATTCTTTTCGGATGAAAAGGAAAACCAGATGTTTCTCAAGACTTTTCTGAGGAATTGGCGAATTTTCTCGGTTTTCTAAAAAACCCGCGAATTATTTACAATTCTCTAGAAAAAAGAATGATTTTTTCGATTTTTTCAGGAAACTAAAGGATTCCCTAGAAAATCCCGGAATTTTATCGAATTCTCCAGAAAATAGAAGAATTATGCAGGATTACCTCAGAAAGCGAAGAGTTCCCTAGAATTTTCTGTGTAATCTGATCATTTTCTTCAGCTTCTTAGGAAACCGGAGAATATTCTAGAATTATCTTGGAAACCAGTGAATTAATCCTAATTATCTAAAAAACAAGATAATTTCCTCGAGTCTTCTAAAAAATCGAAGAATTTCCTAGAACTCGCTCGAAAACCAGCGAATTTTCTAGAAAACCTGAGAATTCTTTAGAATTGTCCAGAAAACAGGATAATTTCCTCGAATCTTCTAGAAAGTCAACGAATTTTCTTCAGTTTTCTAGAAAAACCTGGAACTGTCTGGAACTCTAGTAGATGGCGTTGCGACATGAAGACTTTCTTTCCCCAAAATGACCCTCCATAATGAAATCATAGACGCATAAATGTAAAACAATAGCAGACGGCTGTATCTTTGATGCTGGTGTAATTATACGTAGATACGTCTATGGTTTTTCCTTCTCTCTCGGATTTCCTAGAAACTCCTTGCATTCCCTCGAATTGTCTAGGAACTTCTTGTATTCGCTCGAATTTTCTAGAAACTCTTTGCATATCTTTCAATTTTCTAGAAACTCCTTGAATTCGTTTGGAATTTCAACAAACTTCTTGCATTCCCTGGAATTGTTCTAGAAACTCCTTGAATTATCTCCAATTTTCAAAAACCTTCCTGCATTCCTACGAATTTTCTCGAAATTTCTTGAATTCCTCCAAAATTT
>NW_021680494.1:0-288 GCF_001412515.2 Diachasma alloeum | reverse complement strand
ATTTGTATTTCTAGCTTCAACACTTTGTGCCAAAGTACGTTGGCAGTACAACGTCAAGTAAACAAGCACAATAAAATTTTATAGAAAAACTAAACAAATTCATTAGAAAACTCTATCGGATTTCAATTCAATTTATCCTAGTTTTTGGGCGATACTATTGAAGAGTTCAACAGAAAATATTCAATAGAAAAAATCAAAGAATTGGAATTTTCTAAATAATTTATTCTCTTCAGACCTTTTGTATCGAATTTCCTCAGTTGAAATTACGAAAGTTGTTTTTATTCTAGA
>NW_021680493.1:1382945-1465548 GCF_001412515.2 Diachasma alloeum | reverse complement strand
TCCTGAGGAAATTTGGGTTCCCTATAGATAGATGGACGGCTCAGAATTGTGTGTTTCCACTTCCTACACTCTATACAAAATAAATTAAATTAATTTGTAATTATCTGAAAAATATTAAGAATTTGTTGAAGACGAGGAGGGCATAAATTCCCCTCCGCAACTATCCCTGTGACAGCGGGAAGCCCTATACTGGCGAGTTACCGGCATAGGTAGCTCGCTCAGCCGTCAGATTCGACCGTGGCGCCATCCCTCCTTTAGGGTGATACTATTTGTGTCTTGTTGTCGCCTGAACCCCGAGATCTGAGCCTCTACTTTAGTCTATCGCGGCCAATCGAGGGGCTCCAGTCGCGCCAGACGTTACCACGTGTCGTCTCCCCTAACCTCCGAATACGCGTCAAAACACTCCAAACCAAACATCCCAGTTGACCTCTCTCCAAGTAACCCAAGCACCCCTCAAACCGAACTCCCTATAGCCCAACGAAATGGGTCACCAAATCGCCGAGGAGACAGTGCAACCAGGCAGCTACGTGATAATCGAGAAGCAGAATTTCCGAAAGCTCTGCAAAATAACCGAAAAGGGTACCTTCACCCTAGGAAAAGAGCAAGTAGAAATGGAGCATCTCCTGAACAAGCCCTACTGGACAACCTTCAAGATGTTGCCCTCGAAAACATCGAAAAAACACGTCTCCCTGGAGGTAACACTCCGAGCTGAGACGATGGAGGACATTCGCCAGGGCCTGTCCAGCGGGACCGACAACAGATCAATAACCGACGACGGTACTTCCCAGAAGCTCTCCAAGGAGGAAATAGAGGACCTGCGGGAAGCTGGTAAGTCCAGTAAAGAAATCGTCACCACCTTAATCTCAAATAGCAGCTCCTTCACCACGAAAACGGAATTTTCCCAGGAGAAATACATTAAAAAGAAGGAGAAAAAGTACTTCAGATATTTGACAATCAGAAAGCCCTCGATCTCCATGATCCAGGAGATTTACTTTCGACAGGACTGCTCGAAGATCAATTTCTTGCGAATGGATACTCTCTCACAGATTCTGTCATATTCGGATGTCAGGTCTGAGGGGAAGTTCTTGCTGTACGACAGTGGAACATCTGGACTGTGTGCTGCTGCATTGCTTAGCAGGATTGGAGCAGACACCAGTGGTGTTATGGCGTATCTGCATCCTGGCAATCAGGCGCATTTGACGCTGGTTCAGGCCATGAACTTTCCGGAGGAGCAGGTGAAGAGGATGATAATTGCGAATGTCCAGAATTTTTTGAGGATTTATCATCAGGGTGAGGGACAGATTATGAAGGAGCTGGTGGCGAAGCATTGTGACTGGAAGAGGATGAAGGAGATGCAAGATGCGGAGGGCATTGCACCTGCTAAGAAGGTGAAGCTGGATGATGAAGTGGTGGAGAATGGTGTTGAAGGGGAAGGAGATAAGGAAAGGGAGAGGATGGAGGGGCTGGAGACAATGCACAATGGAATTTGCCATGTTCCGGACAGCTTCAAAGAGCCAAAGTGGCTGAATCAAACGAGAAATGCTGTTAAATGTTTTACAAAGAGTAATGCCGATGGTCTTGTCGTTGTGACTAAGGAACACCCATCCAGTATTATCAATAGCCTCCTCACTTTTCTCGGTACATCGAGACCTTTTGTCATTTATCATTGTCACAGGGAGCCCCTCCAGGAGACGTATGTTGCACTCAAACAGAGAAAGGATATTGTTAATTTGAGACTTTTTAGTAATTTTTGTAGGGGCTACCAGGTACTACCGAATAGGACACATCCTGAAATCATGATGAATGATTTAGGGGGTTATTTACTGACCGGATTTTTAGTTGAGTGATTGGGTGGGGAAATTTTGTATGGACATTAGTATGTCTCAATCATTGTATTTTTTTTTAAGATACTGCAGTGTTTTCGGTGAAATTGATTATTTTGAATTTTTTCCTTGATTTGAGAATTTTTTTTTTTCATTTCAAATTCTGAGCTAAAACCCATTGTTACTCTTAATGACATTATTAATGAAATTGGACGTCCTATTTGACTCACCTGTTGATCAATTAAGCACATGAAAATATTTTTTTTGAATATTTTCATACTTATCTAAAATGGAGAAAATAAATATTGAACTCGACATTGAATCACTACTGTAGACCATTCATTCTCTCAACCTGAAAAGAAATTATATAGTGAACATGACAGTAATACTAATTGAGGGAAGAAATGTCAAGCAATATTTTTTTCACAATTCTCCTTCTGAAAAAAATTCCTGACATAGTCACACAATTAATTTTTTTTTCATACTCCCATGTCTGCAATTGAAGAAAATAAAACTGGGAAACTGCAGTCGACATCAAAATAACAGCCAATGATGAAAAAAAAAAAAATCAGTTGAAAATTTGAATTTCAACCTTCAGAATAATCAATAATTTCTCGATATACTTTCGATTTTATTAAGTAAACATCTTAATCGATTGAATTTTCACTCATCCCTCAGTGCACACTCACAAAACATCCTCGGAACTCCCCTAATTTCCAAGGCATCTGCGTGAAAACTTATTGATTCTCACTTAAAATTAAACAATCAAACTCATAAATCGACTGTAATCTTACAATTTATATTACAATTTATTTTCCTCTTAAACGCAGAGAAGCCCGTCCAATTCAATTCATTTTCTTTTTCATTTGTTCCTAGTCCTCAAATGAACGGAAAAAGCCATCGATCACCACTTTCCACTCTTCACTGATCAATTGAAAATTCCCCAATCATGATCAATAGTTATCCCTCCCCCTGGACCCCCTGGACCCTTCGCCGTCCCTTCCCCTCCCTCTCCCACCGTAACTACTCCTGTTATTGTCATTACTCCTCCCCATTCCCCTGCCCCCACTCTTCCCCCCGCCGTTGTTGCCCCCTCCAAAATTTTTATTATTAAATCCCGAATTGAATCCACCACTGCCCCCACCACTGCCGCCCATCTGTCCCCTGAAATTGGGTCCGAAGCCACCCCTCTCAAAATTGGGGGGAGGATTATTGGGATTGGGACATCTGAAACCAGGTGGGCCCTGAAAGTTTCCAAAATTATTGTGTGCAAAGGGCCCCATGGGCCTGAACTGATGATTCCCAGGGAAATTGCCATTTGGTGGTCGTAAATTGGGATTGAAATTCGGTGGTAATTGCGATCCATTGGGTCCGTTGGGCCCATTGGGCCCAAAGTTGGGGGGCATATGCATCATGTGAGGGGGCAGACCATCGGCCATACCACTGCCCATAAGATTATTACTTTTACTTTGGAGAGAAGAATTCAGTCCCATATTGCCAGCAAGGCCCATTGTCGGTGGCATATTGGGTGAAATATTCTGCATATTGTGGTGATTGGCGTTGAGATGATTGACACCGGACGATAGGCCCCCCATTTGCAGGGATAACGAGCCCAGCTGTGGATTTCCCAGGGCTGAAGAGATCATGTCTCGTTTGTCGAAGTTTCGGTTGTCATTGTCGTCGTCCCAAGGCCGGGGCCTGTTGTCACTGTCTCCGTAGCTGTCTCCATCCAGATTGGAGGGTTTGAAGTTGGGGGGTGGGACGTTGGGCCGGAAGTCCCGGTCCCCGAAGGAATTACGTCCGTCGAAGTCAGGCCTTCCGGGCCCACTTGAGCCACCACCGAAGCGCAGATCCTCGTCCCTGTTTATGCTGTTGATGTTCATGTTGCCGATGTTGTTCATTCTGTCGAGGCTGTTCAATCTTCTGAGGTCTTCGTCTTGCGCCAGGTAGGCCGCCATGTCGACACCTGTTAAGTGCATCATGTGGCGGAGATCTGTGTCGCTGTTGCAGGAGTCCTCCAGTGTCGAGCCCCCGAAGACTGGCTGGTGGAGGCGGGAGTTTTTGTCGTTGCTCTCTGACCAACCGATCAATTGATCGAACTTTCGTTTACCACCGCGGTTCAGTGCCTTGAGGAGCTCCGGATTCTGGGCGAATTTTGAGGAGGGGAGCGGTGGCGGGAGGTCAATGTCTGGGACCTTGGAGTAGTCAATGTCACCGTCGTCCTGGAGGAAGTCCTCGGGATCCTCGATGGGCTCTGGGACGGTTAGTGCGACGTCTTTTAGCTCTTCTATTTCACCAGCTGTTACCAGCTTGTTGATGGCGTCGTTTCCTCTGAGAATGGCGTCTGCTAGCTTGGAACCCGCTGGAAGGATAGACGTGAGGATTAGGTGACGGGAATGTGATTTAACTTTCGCAGGGAGGGGGTTATGGGGTTTAACCCCTCACGTATGGCGCGTCAACTCTGTTATTCAATGAACGATAATTTGAAAACAGTCGAACGAAAATAATTGAAATGAAATGCATTGGCTGGGTTGAACTTTGGAATAAACTCCTAGAGAATTTCCGCATTTTTGACAACAATTTCAATATTTGCCGATGATTGGCTGCCGAGATCTTCGAATATGAAAAATTTATTTATAGGAAACAAATTATTCAACAAAGCGAAATTTAACTTCTGCCATTCGATAGAAGGATCATTGAAATAGTTTATTGAAATAGATCAATGAAATAGTTTACTGCAGAGACAATTCCATTGACTTTCTCAATGTCTTTTCCAAATGTCAATATGTCTCTTGGAATCCGAGAAAAAATGAGAATAAATAGACGAAGTACTTGGATATCCTTAATGTAGAGTCTCATGGAAAAATGCAGTTGTTCCACAAACGCAGAATAAAGTGTGAAATGTTTCGAATTAAAAAAAATACTGTGCGAAATTTTGTTAAATTGTTAAAACAAAAATTGTGACAGATGAGATTGCTTGAGTGATCTTTATGTTAAATTAAAATTGACAAAAATCTTTTGGAGGAATTGGTAGAATGAAAAAATCCTTACGTTCAACAGGGACCATTTTTCCGTACAAAATAATAGCATTTGGGGTGACTTCATTGAGAGGCACAGCGCCTGGGGTCGTCTCAATGAGTTGATTGACGATGGCATTCAGTGCCTCGACTTGCTCTGGATCCTCAGCCTCCATTTCGTTCCACTGGGCTTGGAAATTTCTTGGAATTGGCTTGGAATATGGGACTTTCTTGCTCGCCAGTTTCTTGCTCTCGTCGACGGCATGATCTAGGTCTAAACCAGGAATTCCTGTGATTCCTGCCGCATTATTCTCCTCCTCCAGTTCAATATCTGTGTTTATTTTGTCTTCTGGGCCCATTCCCGGTATCACTGCTGCTTCATCAGCTGAAAGTTAACGATTACAAGTATTAAACGATGAAGCAAACGACGATAAGTCGTTGAAAGAGAAATATTCATAATGCGATTACGTATGGGATTTTCAAAAAACTATTTTCTTGGCACAACTAAGACTTGTTTGAGAACTTTGTCGTTTTTTATTCGATTTGATTCAGGGTTAATTACCTATTTCGTGATCATCGATTCCGCAAGCACCAGCCGGCAAAGTGTTGAGATTATATTTATCCCTCATCAAGTCCCCAGGTCTGTTTCTCGTCCAGAACTTGGACGTGTGATCATTACTTCCTGAACAGAGAATGTGACCCAGTGGATGCCATGCTAGTGTCCATACGATGCTATCGTGAGCCTGTTCGATAGCCCCCACTTCCTTGTCAGCTCTGAAAACATACGAAATATTTCTAATTATCTTTCGGATTAACTATATTCATTCATTTGAATTCAATGTATTTGAATTTAATGTAAAAACACTTGACAAAACCTTACTGAACCTTAAATTATCTGGACAATCGGTAAGATATTAGAAGAAATCATCGAAACCGTTTCTTATTTGAACAGTAAACATAAAAAAAATTGAGAATAACTGTGCGCTACTGAAATCCAATGGAGAAAAAATCCCACAAATCAGTGAAATTTTCATTTTAAGAAAAACTTCTCTTAAAAAGAGGAAAAAATGCTGATTCTCAATAATTTTTACTAGATTCTAGTGCAATTGTAGTTAAATTGAGGCACATTATCTCCATTAAAAAAATCTTGGCTCTCGAATTTGCAACTTTTGCATTCTTCAAGGACATTTTCGTTTTTGAACTAGTAATTTTTCCGTTTTTATTCCTTTCAAATGTTTTTAATCTGAGAACCCTGTGATTCTTGCAAAAAATATTTTTTCGGGATTTCTTGTCTGAACTCAAATAATATATTTTTTTCTCCCAGTACCATTAACTCTGGAAACAAAAAACAGTTGATTTTCTGCGAACGCTTTTCGATTTTTTTTGTAAAATCACTCATTCGCGAGATAAATAGACAATTATTATTTTTAAAAAATGTACTTGCATCCGTTCCGAGTGCTTTACATTATCTCCTTACCCAACATGCCAAAATAATATAGCTCCATCGCTTCCACCACTGCAGAAGAGCCCCTCATGGCTGGGATGCCAAGCAACACTGGATGCCTCCTTCTTATGTCCCCTGAATGTCTGCACCTCTTGACTCAAATTCCGCAGATCGAAAAGCTTGAGCAGATGATCCCTGGAGGCTGTGACCAACCAGTTACCATTCTCGTTCCATTTAACGTCCATAACTGTGCTCTTGTGAGCATGCAAAGTAGCCAGAGACTGTCCAGTCTTTGGATCCCACAGCTTCACCGGCTGCTGATTGTCTTTACTTCCCGAGATGACTAGACTCTTCTGCGGGTGCCAGTGCACACATTTCACATCTGCTCCGTGACCTAAAGGCAATTTTTACATAATTTTTCGTCATCTCAGTCACCTACAATCGAGACTAGTAGTTGAATAATCATGAATAAACACCACAAAATGATTAACTCGATGCTTTAATGATTCATAATCAATAATATTAATTGATAGTGCACAATAATTTGGGATTGATCATTGATACTGATTACATTATAATTCATTGATTAATCATGTCAATTGATCAATTTTATGAATTGATCAACTTCAATTCATTTTCTTTCTTCAATATCTTACAGTTGAAAAGAGATATCAAATTTTTGGGAAAATCATTCTTGTGCAGAACACTGAGAGCCATAAAAGTTACCATGAAAATTTTGATACCTCTCTTATAACCAGACAACAAGGTAAATAAAAATTTTATACCCCTGAGAATTCTTTCCTCGTGACACCGTAGAAAGTCCCAAATTCTTACGGTTCCATCATCACTGCACGTCGCCAATTTGTGATCCGTTGGACTGAAACTACCGGTCGAAAAAAATATAATAATTACCGCTCTCACGTTAACGTAAGATATTTTTTGTTTTCGATATTTTAGTTACTGTCACGTCATGTTTACGTAATTAATTCGTTGAATGCATTACAGAAGAAATTGAGAGCTTGTGTGTGATTTTAACAGTGAATTTTTAATTGAGAATTCAACTGATTCAGTAGTGAAGAGGTGAAAATTAACGAGACTTGTCGATTGTTGGAATTATGTTAAGTATGAAATTATCTCGGTCATGGTCTGTTATCAATGAGAGAGTTGAGGAGGAAGTGATGAGAGATATTTCCTCACTGGGAATTTAATCGAGTAAGAAAGAGTTCTCTCGACTTCTGTCCTAAAGTCATTCATTGTCGGGAGGAATACAATGAGTTGATAACTTCTCGATTTCATACAGCTTTTTTGTTGATTGCTGAATCATCTCAGTAATGAGTGCAAACTGGAGAAATCATAAACTGATGTTTTTGAAGGAAATTGCTTTCTGCCAAAAAAAAGGCCTCTTGGTCACCAGTTCAGAGATGAATTCACAATTGACAAAAATGGAAAATTTACCAGCATCATCACCCTTCACCACTTCACCAGAATTTTCACGTACCGATAAAATTTATGAAGTTTTCTTTTTAAATATGAGGGAGCAGCTACGGGCGAACAATAATTCATTGCCGACAGTCATATCTGGCATTCGAAAATTGTAAAAAAATTTTGATCATAAAAAAGTCAAATGAAAATTTGTCATTTTCATAAAAAAAAAAGGTTTTGAAAAATAGAAAGAAATGAAATGAAAGTTTTGAAAGTTTTTAGAATGCTTCGAGTTTATTTTTGTGCTCAATTCGATGCCACATGACCATAGGACAATGTTCTCAAGTGATATTTTTTCTTAACTCAGTGAAATTTAATAAATTTTCAATGTTTATTACAACAAACAGCGGACGAGAAAAAACAAACGTACATTGAGTGTCTTGAAAATTCATTCAATCGCCTGTATTCTTCGATAATTGCTTGCACTCACACACATTCATGCCAATTACCCCCCCACGATCCCGTGAAAACGAATACCCGAGTCATGTTTCAATTTTATATTATTTTTTTTTCATTCTCGCAATCATTTAAAAAAAACATTGACCTTTATTATTGGAAAAAAATTGCATTTCATGTTTAGTAAATTGTATATTCAATTTTATTTGTATTGGAAAATGTTGTAACAAGGAGGCAGGATAATAGTATTCTTTATTGATGCATTTCAAAAGTAGGAAATACTCGAATATTGGGTGGCTCCATATATCAGCAATATATATATAAAATTATATATATATTTTCCTCATTTTATTTTAATTTATTAACAGATACATTTTCCCAATAGTTTTGGCGCATTATAAAAATCTCACGAAGTTGAAAAATGGTGAATGAATGATTAAATTTAAAAAAAAATAGGGGATTCGTTGACGAGGAAAATTGTTAATGGATAGATAAATTATTGATAGGAATGTTAATCATTTTTTTAATGAAAAAATGGAGCATCAAAAGTCGCGAAAAATCGGCGAGGAAATCAACTTTGTTGAGATTATTTGGTAAATATCTTGGGAACCAGTGAATTGGGAGGCAAAATTTTAGCAGAAAAATCTTCAGCCAAATTTCCGTAAACCCCTTCCTCCCCTAGACACTTCCAAAATAATCTGTAAATCCACCAGCTCTGGATTCATCTCCCGAGCTCAGAAGAATTTTTTTTTCTCATGTTTATTTCTTCCTTCATGGGATATCAGGGATTGTTCAACAATTTATTCTTCATTTCTCATCAGAAAAAGGTTCAAGGTGGATACCGATTAATAGAGAGGACATGAACAAAAAATATCAGATATCTCATAAGAATAATAACGATGAAATTTGTATAAAATATAAATAGTTTAATAGAAAACCGACAAAAATTTCTAGTGTGGTTGTTGATGTTATACCTGAGTCCTCTAATCGCTTCTTTGTGGGCCTGAAACATCTTTACGTTGTTCATGTTGCTCTGCCAGTACTTGACGTATCCAGCATGATCACCAGTGACCATCCAGCTCTCGTTGTGTGACCACACCATCGTTCTAACTGGACTGTCATGAGCCTAAACAAATTATTCAACAGAAACAAAACAAAAAAAAACATGGTAAAACGTTTCAATTATTAAGCAGTTTCAAGCAATAATTGTTTCGTGATTTTAAAGTGTTTCTGAAGTTTTTATTCATTATTTTACTTTTGTTACTGTCGTTTTACCTGAAGAATCGTTTCAAAATTGAACGTCAATCCATTCCAAAGTGTAAATTCACCACTGGAGGCACCAGTGACTAATCTTCTACCCTCTGGTGTCCACGCCATGCAAAATATAGGACAACGCATTTTATTTGTTGCTGTTTTAACGAAACGAGTTGTAACAGCATTTATTGGATTGTCGACGTAGCTGGGTGGTGGGAGGAGGTCGGGGTAGTACATAACATCTGGCTGGAGAGCACGTCGATCTCTGTAGTCTCTCTGCCAAACTCGATTCTACAATTTTCATCAAAAAAATATTTTTTCGATTGATCAACTCACTACTCGAGGCGAAATAGATGAGCGCAATTTCAGTTTGTTTCGTAAAAATCTCCGAAACTGTTTGATTCGTGAGGAAATTTCATGAGAATTTATTCTGCACATCTTGGGGTTTCATTTTTTTCTCGTTTTGTTAAATTATCTCGATGAGGAGACACCTCTTCTGTGCAAAATTTCAGAATCTACAGAAAAGATCTTGTCGAATGTTTTCCAATATTCAAGCTCGTCTCTTGCCTGCATCGTTGTTTCGTGGAATTAATTTTCACGCATCAGAGTTATTAACTGATATAAAAAAAAATTACTTCACAATGTACTTGAATCAATAAAATATTTTTCTTGTGAAAAGTCCAGACTCCCATTGAGACATTCCAAAGAGGTGGAGACGAATTCATTAACAGATCTTTTTATGGATAATCTAATGAGGGGCAAAGTGCTAGTCACTGAAATAACCATAGTATAGATAAGCATTAAAAATCTGATGGCCGATCATTTGTGCAAAATTTTGTGGGCTAAAAAAAATTGAGTCTCTTCTCTAAATGCAGTGGATTCAGCAATGTTTGAGGTGAATTTTAAAATTTTGTGTTCATTTTCTTTGTCGGCGTGCACAATACCCCTGAATAAACAATAATTCAACAATTGAATTGTTGTCATCATTCAAAAATACTGTTGATTATACCTCCAAACTCTTGATAATGGCCGAATTATAATCGACAGTCTTCCTCATAACAGATTTCCTCAGTCTCTTCCCATCGAATTCATCTTGCAATGCGTCCTGCCCCCCAGAAATAACTTTGGGTGCATGATAAGGCCTGAAGGGCTTGAAGAACCCCCGTCCCTCCCTATGATTATTAAATCGATGCTGATACCCTCCAGAGGTATTGATGGTCGTTAAATTGGGTGGTGGTGCTGATAAATTCGGTGTGGTAGGAGGTGGCACCGACATATTCGGCAGATTAATCACCGGTGGTGGGCTTGCAAACTGTGCATTCGCCGACATTGTTCCTTATTTATCAAAAAAAAATCAGCTAAAAAAAAATATATCAAACAATTTTTACAATTGATAAATTGTAAAATTCTCTTTTTCAATGAGTGTCAGAGTCTCATCTTTAGGTTAGGTTGCGATTTCCGAGTGAAAGTCACTTGGTGATTCCATTCTGCCCCAATGTACCTAAAAAAGAGGTGAAATATCAGTCAAAAACATCCGAATAATCAATTTAATCGACGAAAAATTTTTGATTAACTGTACAAACGACAGTTAAACGGCTGAAATATTGATTGCTCATTTTTATAAATTATTACAATTGTTTATGGAGTTTGGACGCATGCGATATCACTCCACTAACCCTTCTAACGTCCTGGAGACTCCAAAGTTAACGATGCAGCAGTGCTGATTGTCCTTAAGTGGTAAACTACAAAGTTTTGTTGAGTAGTACTGTGTAATTGGTATTTAGAACTTGTTCGAAGGCCAGATCGTTTCAAGTCCACGCTACACGTTTGCACCTCATGAGAAACACGTCTGTGTTGCGTTATGGGTGGGTCACACTTGTCGATTGTACGTGGCTATCGGTCAATTTAATTGGCTTTCCGATGGTCGGGAGATGTCAAGTTAACTAGTGAGTTATTAGGGCAATGCTGTTTTATTTATTCAGGTCGTTACTGGACGTTAGATTCACTGATCGGCTCCCGACGCCATAACACCGCGCCTTTACGCCACTTCTGACGGTGGTGGACAGATATCAGCGCCACTTTTTGGCATCCAGACAAAATTGAGGCAGCTCTAAAGTGCTCTAAAGCCAGATTATTCTCTTTACCGACAGTGAAATGGGCAGGGAGCGAAGGTATTGTGGGTTATTTAATGTTGGTAATGCTGATGGTTTGGAAGAGGTGATAGCGTGGGAAAATACCCGCAAATTTAAATGAGAACAGCTCGATAAAATTATAATTTCCAGTGTGACACCAAAGGCTCCTCATGTCGGTTAGGTTTTTATCTGCCGACCCGAAGGAAGGAAGTTATTGTAATGACCCCGAAAATCGAATGTAGAATTTCCATGATTTCCCCACAGCCCCCGCTGAACCTCTTTTGTCGGGTAGCTGCGTGACATTTCACCTAATAAGACCTGACGTCCCCATCGGACGGTATCCGGTTAATTCATCCCAAACAATTCCATCCCAAAACAAATTCATCCCATTTTTTTTTTGTGGCGCGAGCCACAAACGAATTATTGTTTCGAAGTTTATTAACGCGTCTCGAATATTCTATACCGTGATATTCGAGACGGGCATCATTCTGTCCTTGTCCCTCACGAGATTTCTGGACGATTCCCGAACCTTCCATAACAGAAGGTATTCAACCCGAGTCTGGTCACCTGACGGGAAAATGCGGCTTTAGTCACCTTTGCGGGAGGGTTGCGGCCGTGTTATTTAGGCTCCAGCGTTGCCGAATCCACTCTATACTTCCCGGGCGCGTTTAGCGAGTTCCCAGCAACGTCGCGCAACAGGCAATTTCATTTAACACGGGAAAAAATTGTTCACCTGTTGGAAATAATTTTTTTTCTCCCAGAATTAATATCGAAAAAAACAATATCGAAAAAAAAATAGTAGAATTTTCCAGATACTTCAATTGACGAATTCAATTTTTCTCAAATTTTTCCGGTCAACCAGTCGATGGCAAGGTGAATAAAACGACGTGTTGCGGCAATTCCCTCGCACGGTGACCAGTCTAGGGTTAAACTCGCACGCTCCCCGGCGAATATCTCAGTCAGTCAATCAGCTCAGTTGAATTCAGTCCGATTTATATATTCGATGTGAACACATCTCTGCGATAAATACAACGCCTTTATATTCCACAACCACGGGTTATTATTGTCTCTCTATACACCTAACCGCCACATTTTTTATTACTGTTTGGATGAAATACGCTTGGCGGAAGCGCGTGACTTATCGGATTAATTTTCAAGTTTTGTACTGACTTTATACTTCGATGCTGCGGTCTATTACGTGTGGCCTATCTGGCGAATGCTAGTTGAAATGGATAAGAATGATTTCACCGTTTTTTCGCAATGTTTCCTGTTAATCCGTTGATCGGTTGTGTAAACAATACTAGGAGAGAATCGTGAAGTATCTGATTGATTTTGATGTTGTGATGAATGCCCTTTTCTGTGAAAATAAAGTTTGTTTTTTTCTTCCTGAATTATTGCTGTGACCGTGAAAAATTCCATTGGAATTTCATGTTTGGGATGCTTTTCTTTGGGGTGAATTGTCTGGGATGAATTCACCTAGAACCCCATCGGACGTACTCTGCCGAAACTTCATTTGAACCCGATGAAATTGCTAGTCAGAAAGTACCTAATCGCTGACTTTCCGCTTAAGGTGCCTCCCCCCCTCCCCCCACCGCCTTAAATAGTTTTGAATTAGAATGATTGTTGAGAGGGATTCTCAAGATCATCATAGCCCATAATCATTTTATGACACAACATAATTGTAATAGTGACGACTAACCTGGATGAATATGAAGTTAAAAAACAGTGATACGGCTACAGAAGCAATTTTCTCTTAATACAGCCAAAGTTCAGAGAATAACATTGCATAATTATTCCATCACTCTAAACAAGTCTATGGAAACGAATAATTTGCATGATATATAGCAAGGAATAATAGAGATCGAGCAACTGTGCAGAATTCCGTTACATTGAATTTATTGCTCATTGTCTCGAAGTGTCTGCCTGACCAGTGCTAAAAATGAGAATGCAGTATGGCAAATCTGTGGAAATGGAAACATCACTAATAACAACATTGTTCACGAAGACATGATCAAAATCAAAGATTTCGATAAAAATTACTTGCCGATGTAAATGTCTGCAAAGTGACCGGTGCAAATCCGCCGACCGTCAGAGTACATGCTCGCTGCGACCTCATGATAACCATCGACAGATCTTTTACGAATTGATTTTTTGAAGCACCTGATTTGATGATAAACCATCGTACATCATAAGCTGCGTCGGATATTGCGAGGCTTGCACCAGTGAGATTATCACATGACATTGTGTAAAAGTATAATTGTGTTATACTTCCCCCAACGTATACACAGTAATGGAATGTAGAGAGTGCGCTGCTGCTGGATGACTTTTCATGAAATAGCGAAGGAATAAGTAATCTCAAGTGAAAATTTAGTACGAGAAGTTTCGATTAGATTTACGGAAATTAACCCCTCACGTACGGCGCCCGTATAATAACGCGGATTGTCCCAACGAACGATAACTTGAAAAGCAGTCGAACGAAAATAATTGAAATAAAATGCATTGGCTGCATTGGCTGTATTGAACTTTGAAATAGACTCCTAGAGAATTTCCTAATTTTTGACACCAATTTCAATGTTTGCCGACAATTGATTGCCGAGACGTTCGAAAGTGATAAATTTATTTATAACAAACAAATTATTCGACAAATCGAAATTTCACTTCTGCCATTCGATAGAAGGACCATTGAAGTATTTTCAGTAAAAATTTCAACATTGTTGGGGGAAATTTTGTCGATACATGAGATGATTTAATATGATTGAATCGGTTGGCTGTAAAATTTTCATCTACACCTTTTGTTCATAGAAAAAAATATTATAAATGCATTGAAAAAAAAAATAGTTCACTGTAGAGACAGTTCTATTGACTTTCCAAATATCTTTTCCAAATGTCAATATGTCTCTTAGAATTCGAGAAAATGATTTTTTATTATTGACGGAAAGGGTCGATGCATGGTATCGACGCCGTACGTGAGGGGTTAAATGAATATCTTAACCCTAGACTGGTCGCCATGCGAGGGAATTGCCGCAACACGTCGTTTTATTCACCTTGCCATCGACTGGTTGACCGGAAAAATTTGAGAAAAATTGAATTCGTCAATTGAAGTATCTGGAAAATTCTAGTATTTTTAAAAAAATATTGTATGCTTAATTTTGGGAGAAAAAAAATTATTTTCAACAGGTGAACAATTTTTTCCCGCGTTAACTGAAATAGCCTGCTGCGCGACGTTGCTGGGAACTCGCTAAACGCGCCCGGGAAGTGTAGAGTGGATTCGGCAACGCTGGAGCCTAAATAACACGGCGGCACTCTCCCGCGAAGGTGACTAAAGTCGCATTTTCCCGTCAGGTGACCAGACTTGGGTTAATTACTCATCAATTACAGAATAAAATTGAGATGCATGAAAATCATACGGTCATGAGCTGAACCATCTCCATGCAAATTAAGAAACTGAGGAGAATAACTACTCCAAGCATTACACTTCGATAAAGTTCTTTGATGTCCTCGACGAAAGCAATTAGCTGTTGATGTCTCCGAATACACCTCACAAATCGTGATCGAACGTGAATTTCGTTGACTACAGTTGATTCATTTCGCTTATCGCAAATCTCTCTCAATTCTTTCTGCAGTATCACAAATTGTCCGGTGGCAGTGATGTTCATTTGACATAAGAAATTGTCGAAGCAAAAGTAAGTGTAGCAACAAGGCCACGTTGAGAAAATCTACGAGAAAATACATGAAAACTTTCAGGGAACTGTCGTAGCATTAAAAATTCCCATTTAAAGAGATTCACCTGCGCAAGATATAAAATCTCATACCAGGGTGACACTTTAATCGGTAAATTGGAATACAATCGGAACGGGAATTCCCTGTCACTCCCATTTCTCCCTCGATTCTCTGTGATAACAGTAATTGTTCCATTTTCATTTGGCACTACAAAGTGTCTTATTGAAAGTTACCTAGTAGCGGTCTTATGTAATGAATTGATATCGTCAAATGACACATGAAAATTGCAAATGCTACGATTCCTGTCAATCTCCTCATGCACTCGTTCATTACAGCAGCGCCATATTCTTCATACTCAATATACCAAAAGTGCTTCTTGGCGTATCGAATTAAATCCAGAAACTGTCGGCGTTTTAATGCAAAAGATACAACTTTATACAAACAAAATAGCACTGTAATCAGATTCATACTGGAATAGGTAAATTTCTATTAAGCGTTGAAAGTCGTAGAGAATTCTTCTTAGACCCATAGACAAATTTCATTACCTCATCCAAGAGTTATACAGAGTCAGATATTTCAAAATCAGATTTCCCGCATTTCCAATTGTAGATGACAAATAGTTTATTAATATCACATCTCGGTGGCTTCATTATTGTCAGCATTAATTTTCAGTTATAACCAATAAAAAAACTTCCACTTGTAACATCAAAAAAAATTTCTCTATGGGCCCAATATTGATAACTCACCTCGATATCGTTAACACACTTAAAAACATCTACGGTAGTGAAACCTATAGCCCCTAGCACAGCGCTAATTGTGTAAACCACAAGTGCATCCATAGCGAATTTCGCAGATTTCGAATCGAAAGGCCAAAATCCGGAACATTTCAAAAAGAAAGCTGTCCATTTTACCGCCCAAGATTCACCCGGAGGTGACGCCATGGCGTCTGGAAGAGAGACCTTCAACTATCGAAATACATGAGGTACCTTGTATCATTATGTACTTGGTCTTTTCTCACGTTCACACCTTGCCCTCGCTGATATCATGAATAGGTGATGATCGCATGTGGACCGGTAAAATTATTTTCTTCGAAATTTCATATCGATTGGGTAATGAGGTACCGTTGCGTGATGTTTGATGAGTGGAAAAGCTGTCATAGGAAATACGCTGGAGCGAGCTGTAGCTAACTAGAGGCTCGACTGCTATCGAATTGAAAAGTATAGGCCCTAGACTTTGAACGTGTGCAGTATGAACAAAAAAAAATTAAAATATGGGACTAGTCTCATTTTCTTCATATACTGTTGCTACGTTTTCACCAAAAATTTCCCATTTTTTTATTAATCGTTATTTTTTTCTACGGCATAAACTGCCTCAGAGAACATCGTTATTGCGGTTCCCTCGCCGAATATGCAATTTTGATGCGTACTAACTCGATTCGTGACGATGATTCATGTGCGAGACTTTCTTCATTCATCGCATTGCTGTTATATAGCGTTCTACATCTTTGTGAGGTCATAGGAAATGATTGGATGGGATTTGGATGAGGTAGGAGGGGATTATTTTCAACATGAATAACCAGAAAATTTTAACTGAAAATAGGGGAGGTGGGGGTAAAATGGACAGTGAGGGAAAAATGGACACCCTCGAAATTTTTATGTTTCTCGATTTCTTTGTTTGTTTTTTCATCATTTGAGCACCAAAGGTTCAAAATGTGGATATTTGCCGAGGTCATACGTACAGATGGTGCCTGATATTTAAAAAATTGAAGGGGGGGGGGGCAATGTGAAAAAAGGAAAAATGTCGACTCGGGTTGATTTACGGGGCAAAATCAATTATGGTAATCATTTCTCTGATTTTTTGTACACCATCATATATCAATATTTGCTAAACGAGTACCTAACTGCAACAAAGACTTTCAAATTTCACCGCGGTCTCAAAAAAATTAAATATTTTCGTATTTTCGGCGGTGTTCATTTTGCCCCTACCGCTACCCCTTCTAGAAATAATTCCATGAATAGGTCTTATTGTTTTTTTGTGTTATATCATGGATCATTAGAAAGCCTCTCAAAGTATTTTCCTCGGAGTAGAGTTTTTTTCCTTAAGGTGTCCATTTTGCCCCCACCTCCCTTAATGGACCAGACCGGGATTTGAACCCGAGACCTTCCGATTATGCATCGAGTGCTCTTCCAAGTGAGCTATCCGGCTCCTAGCCATTTCTTCATTTCAAATTTCTGGTACACATTGAGCTCCGCCGTCCTTCTTACGACAGTCATTTTCACATTAAGGGGGAACAGAAGGCCAACATTTCCTGGAAATTTTCAACCAAATTTCCCGCTCAAAGTTATTAGTATTTTTTGAACCCAGAGCACATTGACCTTCATCATCACCTCCTGGAGATTGATGTGCTTCGATTTTCAAAAATATCGATAACTTTGGGCAGAAAATTTGTTGAAAAGTTTGGAAAATTGGCCGCATTCTGGTACCCCTTAAAGAAGGGAATTTTAATAGCGTTCTACCTCTTTGTGACGTCCTAGAGAACATAGAAGTAGCATGGGAAACCACAGGAAAACCATGCCGGTACAAGGTGGTTACTCCATTAGCAACCCTAGTGGAAAAACATGAGGCAGAGGCGTAACATGCCTGATCAGAAATTCGGATCGGACTTGATTAGTTTCTGATCGAGACCTGAACAGAATTTCCACTCGGGAACCTCCCGCTCGCCGGAGCCTCCCGTTGAAAAATTCGGTTCCACTTGGGATCGAACTCGCAACCTTTCGCACACTAGACTTGCGCCTAGCCCACTCCGCCATCGCCGAAGTTTATCCCTCCGCCATCGACGTCGGGATAAATTCACAACTGACCTCTCGAGAATAATATGCAATATATATTTGCAAAAAAAATAATCCGCTGCTAATCTACACCACTTCATTACATTGTAGTTATGATTTATCCTTCTCGAGCGTCTGCCTGATAAGAGCTAAAAATGAGAAGGCAGTATGGCAAATCTGTAAAATAAAAAGATGACATGACTTATGAGAATCCTTTCTTAAGGGGTAACAGAATGCCGCTGATTTTCCAATTTTTTGAACAAATTTTCTGCTGAAAGTTATCGATATTTTTACAAATCCAAACACATTAATCTTCACGAAGCGATAAGGAAGATCAATGTGCATTGGGTTCGAAAAATATTAATAACTTTGAGCAGAAAATTTGTTTGATAATTTCGTGGAAACGGTGGCCTTCTGTTATATCTAAATCCCTCATTGATCTATTCTCGCGGGATAGAGTTGCGCAGGAACACACAGTTACACAGGCATCTGAAATCTGGATGAAATGGCTTACCGATGTGAATGTCTGCAAAGTGACCGGTGCAAATCCACCGATCGTCAGAGAGCAGGCTCTTTGCGACCGCATGATAACCATCGATAGATCCTTTACCAATCGATTTTTGAAAGCCTCCGATTCTATTGAAAACCACTGTACATCATATGCCGCATTGGATATCGCAAGACTTGCCTCAGTCAGATTATCACATGTCATTGTATAAAAGTATAATTGCGTTATACTTCCTCCAACATACACACAATAATGGAATGTAGTAATTTTGTTGCTGTTAGTTGACTTTCGATAAAATGGTAAAAAAAAATGAATCTTTAGTAAAAAGTTTAGTCTTTAGTAAAAAGTTTTCAAGATACTTCACAAAAATTAAAAAAGATATCTTGATTTTTCGTGAACAACTTAAAAAAACGGCTGGAAATCATGATCTTACGGTCATGAGTTGAAACATCTCCAGGCAAATCAAAAAGCTGAGAAGAATAACTACTCCAAGCATCACACTCCGATAAAGTTCTTTGACGTTCTCCACGAAATCTATCAACTGCTGATGTCTCCGAACGCACCTCACGAATCGTGATCGAATGTTATGCTCATTCGATGCACGCGATCCATCATGATTGTCACAAATCTCTCGCATTTCTTTTTGCAGTATCACAAATTGTCCAACAGCAGTGATATTCATTTGACACAAGAAGTTGTCGAAGCAAAAGTAACAGTAACAGCATGGCCATGTAGCGATTATCTGCACGAAAACAGAACTTTTCATTGAACTGGAATGATATGGGGAAATTATATATAATCCAACAAGACCGGACATCGGCATAATCGAAATTTTGAATTACAGTTAAATTTGGAATGAGTCAATTGTTAATATTACCATCAATTGAAATATTCAAATTCCGAATTACTCTATCAACCAATAATTGAGAAATTGAATTACCAATTATTATACACGGAGAGAAATGTTCAGTAAAAATTACGGAACTCACAATTCGCTCCAGAATTACGGAAAAGACGTAATTTTTATTGAATATTTCTCTCCGTGTATTAATTTTCAAATTTCAATTACGATCAATAAATCTAAATTATTATAATGTGCAACTTCTCATAATATTAGTAATGATTTATATCGATCTGTGAACAACTCACCTGTCCAACATAGAGGATCTCATACCAGGGCGACAGAGTAATCGGTAAATCGGAATACAATCGGAAGGGGAAGATTCTGTCACTCTCATTTTTCCCTCGATTCTCTGTGGTAACAGTAATTATTTCCTCATTACATACTATACAAGAGCGGGCAACACTACAGATTACCTAGTAATGGGATTATATAGTGAAGCACAACCGTCAAATGACACATGAAAACAGCAAATGTTACAATTCCGGACAATCGCAACATACACTCCTTCATGATATTAGCGCCGTAATTTTCATATTCAACATTCCAAAAGTGTTTTTTGGCGTAACAAACTAAATCTAGAAATGATTTACGTTTGAATGCAAAAGATATAACTTTAAAAGTGCCAAATGCTCCTGTAAAGGTAATCATAGTAGAATAGGTAAATTTCTACAAAGCAAATCGTAAAATATTCGTTTGTACACCCACAGGCAAATTTCATTCATCGCATTCTCAAGTTGTTCTCAATCAAGAATAAAATTTTTCTATGGGTGTACATTCATAACTCACATCCATATCTCCATAACACTTGTAAAGATCTATGAGGGTGAAGAAAAGTGCCCCTATTACTGATGTAATTGTGTACACAACGAGCCCATCCATAAATTGTTCCCCTAATTTTGTATTTGCAGGCCAAAATCCGGAACATTTCAAGAAGAAAGTTGTGAGGGTCACCGCCCAAGAATTAGCCGGCGGTGCTGTCATGGTATCTGGAAGAGGGAACTTCGAGAACAGAAATGACATCCAACATAGTATCATTTCCGATTCCCTCAATTTCCGCGCTCACGCTCGGCGCACCCTCGGTGTGATGAATACATAATGATCGCGTGTGTTACACCGAAATGGCTTTCCCCGAAATTTTTTATCGATTGCATTACGATATCTATCTACGTTGCATTTGGCGCGTGGTGCGCTGGTCTTATGGAGAAGTTTGGGGGAGCTGCAGCGAAGTTAAGACTGGCAATATTCGAGCAACTATGACTACTTGCAAACCCATACCGTGTTGAACGTTACTACGGTAAATAATGGAAAAAACGCGGCAGTAATAGTTATCAACATCAATCTGATACTGTAAGAAACTTCATACACTCCAAATTTTCTTTGCGCGACCGATTCATTGAATTTCTATATTACACTTGCTTAGGGGAGACCGGGGCGAAGTGGGGTAGCTAGGACAAAGAGGCGGGTGTCAGAGCTTCTATCATAATTGCAGTAGAGGCTTCGTATAAGATACCTTAGGGACAGTGGGAGAGTGGAATTCCGGGAACCCCTGTGCCCCCACTACGCGCAACCATTGATAGAAGAAAAAAAGGGATCAGCGGGTTTCAAATGAGATTCCTCGCTCGTTGCGCCCGAATTCAATGAAATTTTCATTTTTACTGAATGAATATCGATAACTAATCAATTTATATGTGTTTAATGTTTTGAATTTGTATCGCCCGCGGTCCCTTTTCTCTCTAAACGTAACTCCGCGTGATAGAATGGCAGCTGATGTTGGGGGATTGTTGGTGGACTCGAGAATAATGACATCAGACGAAAAATTACGATTTTTCGATGGGAAAAGTGAAAAAAAAATCTATGTATATTTCCATTACTTGAAAAAAGTGGTGTAACCTCCCCTGAAGGTCATTAGACCCTCATGATCACTTCGTTCGTCCTTCCCGTTTGACCCTTAACACTGTTCGATCCTTATAACTACTGTCTTCCCGTCGAAAAATGACCGGGGCCATAGGTATCTTATAAGAAACCCACGGAACATAAATATTCGGGAGACATTAAAAGTGCTGAGGGTGGGGGTAGTCCGTTCGCGCTTGGAGCGCGAGGTATCTTATAGAGAGGTATCTTATACGAAGCCTCTACTGTATATTGCTTTTTAGCCATCACTATTCACATTCTAAAATTATCAACGCGCGTCTCCAATGTATTACAGTTGGGGGCACAGTGGGGCAGTATCCAAAAACTTTAAAACAATTTAATACCGAAGCGGTAAACCGGGTTAAGTTGATTTTGACTATTGGCCAGTTTTTGCATATATATATATATATATGATGACATATATATTGCATATACCATCGCATAATAGCTGTATACGTAATACATACAGTTTTAATATATAGAAATCAGCCAAAAATGCTGTAAAGCACTTGTATGTACAATATAGGCACCATATATGCGTCTCTATGTGGAATAGGGATTTATTTATATATGTTCCACATGTATAATTTTCCGTGTGGGTTGATATCTCCATTTTCAATTAATTGGAGGTTCAACATGAGGACTTTCCCTTAGGTGAATAATGAATCCACAACTGAGCCAACGAAGAAGAATAATATGCATTATATATTTGCAAAAAAAAAAATCCACTGCAATTCTATACCACTTCTTTACACTGTAATTGTTACGAATCATTTTTTTGAATCGTCTGCCTGATAAGAGCTAAAAATGAGAAGGCAGTATGGCAAATCTGCAAACATAAAAATATGACATAATTTATAAGAATCCTTTCTCACTGATAAATATATGGAAAGATTCAATTGCTTTAACGAGGCTTCTTGACAATTAATGTCAGTCGTCAACAGCAATTGAACCGTTAGGGTGTTTATGTATTACACTCCGCTCTAGTCCTTGAAAATTAGCATTCTTCAACCACACGGAGAACAAAATACTACCATAAAATGGATTCCTTTTGAGGAATCGGAAAAAATTTATGCACCGGTAGTGAAATTTTTGCTACGCGCAACAGAAATTTCTCTCGGATTTACCCTCTATATCATAAAAATCTCAATCTACTTCTGGTGCTGAAAATTTGGTATTATGGCACACTCATTGGTCTATTCTCACGAAATAGAGAAATCTGGATGAAATGGCTTACCGATGTGAATGTCTGCAAAGTGACCGGTGCAAATCCACCGACCGTCAAAGTGCAGGCTCTTTGCGACCGCATGATAACCATCGATAGATCCTTTACCAATCGATTTTTCAAAGCCTCCGATTTTATTGAAAACCACCGTACGTCATATGCCGCATTGGATATAGCAAGACTTGCCTCAGTCAGATTATCACATGTCATTGTATAAAAGTATAATTGCGTTATACTTCCCCCAACATACACGCAATAATGGAATGTAGAGAGTTTCGTGCTGCTAGTGGACTTTCGATAAAGTCATTGAAAAAAAAGGTTAATCTCCAGGGAAAGTCAATCAGTTTTCACGATACTTCACAAAAATAAATTGCTGGTGATCATAATCTTACGGTCATGAGCTGAAACATCTCCAGGCAAATCAAAAAGCTGAGAAGAATAACTACTCCAAGCATCACACTCCGATAAAGTTCTCGGATGTCCTCTACGAAATCTATTAACTGTTGATGTCTCCGAACACACCTAATGAATCGTGATTGAATGTTTTTCTCATTCAATAAACGAGAACCATCAAGATTGTCACAAATCTCTCGCATTTCTTTCTGCAGGATCACAAATTGTCCAACGGCAGTGATGTTCATTTGACACAAGAAATTGTCGAAGCAAAAGTAACAATAACAGCATGGCCACGTCGCGATTACCTGTTAGAAAACGCAGAAATGTTTACTGAACTGAAATAACGAAACAACGGGAAATTACAACGTCGGAACATCGGGTCTACATCCCCCCGGAGTTGGCCGATGATGACCGACAGCGAGAATGTATGCATATTGTATACATCGGCAAATCCTGCATGGGATATAATTCAAGAAGACTCACCTGTCCAAGGTAGAGGATCTCATACCAGGGCGACAGAGTAATCGGTAAATCGGAATACAATCGGAAGGGGAAGATTCTGTCACTCTCATTTTTCCCTCGATTCTCTGTGGTGACAGTAATTATTCCCTCATTACATACTATACAAGAGCGGGCAACACTACAGATTACCTAGTAATGGGATTATATAGTGAAGCACAACCGTCAAATGACACATGAAAATGGCAAATGTCACAATTCCGGTCAATCGCAACATACACTTCCTCATTACATCAGCGCCATAGCCTTCATACTCAATATCCCAAAAGTGTCTTTTGGCGTAAAGAATTAAATCTAGAAACGATTTACGTTTCAATGCAAAAGATACAACTTTATACAAGCCAAATCCTCCTGTAAAGAAAATCATTGTAGAATACGTAAATTTCTATAAAGCGTTGAAAATCGTGAAATATTCGTTTGTCCACCCATAGATAAACTTCATTTGCCATATTTTCAATAACTTGGCAACAAATTTCAAGTTATTCTCAATCAAGAATGAAATTTTTCCATGGGTGCCCATTCAGAACTCACATCCACATCGCCGTAACACTTGTAAAGATCTATGAGGGTGAAAAAAAGTGCCCCTATTACTGCACTAATTGTGTACACCACAAGTCCATCCATAATTAGTTTGCCAAATTTTGAATTGGCAGGCCAAAATCCGCAACATTTCAAAAAGAAAGCTGTGAATGTCACCGCCCAAGAGTTACCTGGAGGCGACGCCATGGGGTCTAGAAGCGGGAACTTCGAGAGTAGAAATAGAAGTCATCCTTTCTATCATTTTTTATTCCCGCCTTTTCCACGTTCACACTCGGCGCACCGACGGTGTGATGAATACATAATGATCGCGTGTATTGCATCAAAATGGTCTTCTCCGAAATTTGTTATCGATTGTATCACGATATGTACCTACGTTGCATTTGGTGCGTGGATCGCTGGCATTATGGGGAAGTCTAGGGGAGCGGCAGCCAACTGAAGGCTGGCAATATTCGATCGGCTATGTAACTTAGTAATCTCATAACGCATTAAACCTTTACGTGATAAAGAACGGAAAATACGTGAGCAATAATAAGTTGGAGACTAGACTAACAGTAGATTCGTCATGAATATTCATCGCTTACACCTAATCCACACGAACATGGGTACCATTATGTGTATTAAACTGCTTCAATATTGCATTCGGTTTGAATTATCTGAAGTTGTAAATTCCAAAGATCTGTCCTCTACAGAGCAATATTTGCATTATACTACACGCCGAATCAATCTTTGTGTAGTTGATTATTAAAGGTGAGAAAGGAGTTTATGGAACCAGGTATCGTGAATGATTACTAATATTATTTTCCTTCTTCGTCAATGAAATCGTGCTGTAAACCACTTGAAAACATTGACGTTGGGATCATTTTCCCTCCCAAATAATTTCAATGATCACCTGAAATCCCACACAATGCGGGGGACACAATGAATCCGATTGACTCCATGAAGAACGATTAGTTTATTACATTTGACTATCAACAAATTTAAAATCAACTAGAAATTTGTACATGACCATATCACAGCTTCATCTTCTGGCGATTTTGTCAGTAATTATTATTCTTCTAAACGCTCTGTCTGATGAGAGTTAAAAATGAGAAAGCAGTATTGCATATCTGCAGAAATAAAAAACTTATGAACGGTTCATTGATAATGCAGGGATACTGAAATTAAATTGAATCAAAATATGGATGACTTGCCGATGTGAACGTCTGCAAGGTGACCGGCGTGAACCCCCCGACTGTCAGACTGCAGGCCCTCTGTGATCTCATGATAATCATCATCAGGTCCTTCACCAATTGATTTTTCGAAGCCCCTGATTCTGTTAAATACCAACGTACATCGTATGCTGCATCGGATAATGACTCACTAGCCTCCGTCAGTTTATCACATGATAATGTGTAAAAGTACAGTTGCACTATACTTCCTCCAGCATATAGACAGTAATGGAATGTATAGAATGTGTTGCTGTTGGCCGACTTGAAGAACAAATAAGAATAATAATTGACCACTAATGGGATCAGAATGGACAATCACAAGGGTCGCAATCTCAAATGAAGTAGAATAATCGGAAAGCTCTTATCTTGATCCTGGACCCTTGCGATCGTTTGACTCTTGTAATTGTTCTGCTTCACGGAAAACAGTAAAACCAAGTGCTGTGAATTGTTGAATAAAATTATCTCAAATCGCTGTCTTACCACCATGAGCTCAAACATCTCCAGGCAAATCAAAAAACTGAGGAGAATGACTACTCCAAGCATTACACTTCGATACAGTTCTTTGGTGGTTTCAACACAAGCTATCAGATGCTGATGTTTCTGAACACACCTCACCAATCGTGGACGAATACCACTTTCGATAGACAACGATGACGTGTCTTTAGTGTCACAAATCTCCCGCATCTCTTTGTTCAATATCAGAAATTGTCCAACAACAGTGATGTTTATTTGACACAAGAAGTTTTCGAAGCAAAAGTAGGTATAGCAGCATGGGTATGAAGCGAATATCTGCAGAAAATATGCACAATATATCGTCCAATAAAAATATCAATAATCATTCTTGAGCAAGACTTACTTGTGCGACGAACAATATCTCAAACCAGGGGGAGAGAGAAAGCGGTAGATCGGAATAAAATCGAAAGGGGAAGTCTCTGTCGCTCTCATTTTTCCCTCGATTCTCTGCGATCACAGCGATTATTCTTCGAATTTATCGTAATTAGGGGAGGGTAGGGTAAAATGGACACTTTAGATTTTTTTTAAAATTATTCATAACTCAGAAACAAATGTAACCATAGAGCTCAGTTTAGGCTCATCTCAGAGGGAAAGAATTGTTCTTTGTATTGAAAAAAAAATTATTAAATTTCATCAACATTTCAACCCATCACTAATATTTTAAAAAAACTCAAAAGTGTCCATTTTACCCCAACCTCCCCTAATCGTAAAATTTTGAATTACCTATTAGCGCTTTTACATAATGCATTGAAATTGTCAAATGACACATGAAAATGGCAAACGTCACAATTCTCGTGCATCTCAACATGCAATCTTTCATTACAGTGGATCCATAATCATCGTAATCGACATTCCAAAAGTGCTCCATGATGTGGGAAATCAAATTCAGAAATTCTTTGCGTTTCAGAAGGAAAGCTATAAGCTTATAAAAGCCAAATCCTACGGTGAATACATTCATACTGCAATAAGTAAATTTCTATGAAACGTCGTCAGTCATGAAAATTGTTGTGATTGTCCACGACGAGACAAACTACTTCATTTGCTACATACAGAATTCGATTTTTCACGTCTTCAATTCACGGGTAACAATGGAAAATTCAATGACTGTTGTTTAACCCTAGTTGGTCACCATAGGAGGGAAACGCCGCAGAAGGTAGATTTTTTTTTCTTACCATTGACTGGCTGAACGGAAAAATCCTAAAAAATTGGAATGCGTCAATTCAAGTGTCTAGAAAATTATAATATTTTTTAAAATTATTTATATCCACAATTCCTGAAGAAAAAAAATTATTTCTAACAGACGGGCAATTTTTTCCCATGTTAAATGAAATTGCCCGTTGTGCGACGTTGCCGAAGTCTCGCTAAACGCGCCCGGGCAGTATAGAGTGAATTCGGCAACGCTCGGGCCTATTAACACGGCGGCGGTGACCAATCGGGAGTTCTCATATGGTAACCAACTAGGGGTAATTTTCAAATCGTAAATCTAAATCCACTCAGAAAAGAATACGGTGGAAATATGTAAGGAATTACTGTACTAGTGCGGTTAAATGAGTTCGTTTTATCGGACCCAAAAAAAATTTGTCGACTCCGTAGAAATGAATCCATTCACGCCTGAAAAAATTCAATGGGAAACCCAACGAATTCGCTAAAAAATTCTGTGGGAATTCTATACGAATTCCGTGGGGTTTCTATAGGATTCCTATTGGAATTCTATAGAAACCCCACAGAATTCCTATAAAATCCTATGGGAAAACCGACCGATTGAGCTACAGCACAAAATCTTCACTCATAACTCAAAACACTCCACTTGCTTCATTTTCTTATTTTGTTCGTGAACCGATTTCGAGTGACTGCTGATTATAAGAAGTGAATCTCCCCCCATTTCCCTAATATCCACATGATATAAAATTTTTCTACAGTTGCATATGTCAAACTTACATCAAAATCTCCAAAACAGTGATAAATATCAATAGCAGTCGTGACAAATGAAGTTACAAGTCCACCGATTGTGTATAACAAAAGTACATTCATAATGATCTTTCCACGTTGTGAATCTGTAGTCCAAAAACCGCAGCATTGCAAGAAGAAAGCTGTTAGTCTCACCGCCCAAGAATCACTGGGACGAGACGCCATGGTGTCTAGAACGGAGAATGTCAGGAATAGACATTAAAGAAATAACTTGGATCGTTTTTTATTCCATTTTTTCTCACGTTCACACTCTGCCCGGTCTTTTTTTCTATGATAAATACATAATGATCGCGTGCGCGACGATGAAATTCTCACTTACAATATTATATCGATTGAATTAAACTGTCAGTTCCATGTCACCTGTCATAGGGGATGAAAATGTTATATAAAAGAAGTCTCGGTGAGTCGGGACTAACGCACTGGAATAGTACGAAATGAACGTTTTTATGTTTATGATATTTATTAATATCTATTTTTGAAAACTCTCGATTCTGTTGAAAACCAGCGTACATCATACGCTGCATCGCATACCGCCGCATCGCTTCGCCTCGTCGTTGGTATTTTTTCATGAAAAAATAAAGGAATCATCATTCCCTAGTCGAAACTGATCAAGATAAATTTGGCGTAATTTATTTTAAAAAAATAATCAAGTGAGCTCTCTAAGGATTATTGCGGCGATTCTTATCAAGGTCTTTTTCCTACTCGAATTTTATATCATAACAATTAATATTCCATATTGCGGAAGATTTTGATTTGAATCCGAGGGGCTATGCACAGGCGTAATCGTGTTGTCACTCGCTGATGGAATCAATTGCAATCCCAGTGAAATCAATGTAATCATTGTAATCACATGATTGCCATATTTGTAATCAAGTTTTGGTAATCAAGTGGTGATCATTTGTAATCAGTGTAATCTTTGGTAGTTGCTCCTGGTGAGACCGTGAATTTTGTTTTTGAATTTTATCGACTCGAAAATTCTGGACGTGCTCCTGAGACTAGTCTCGGTATCGTGGCCAGCCGTGTACATAATTCCTCTTTTTCAGGTAATTATATTTTGATCTGTACTAAATCCTCGGTTTCAAGCCAAAATTTTTTAATGAATTTTTAAAAAGAGAGGAGGTTTGATGAAGTTACTCTGGGGGTACGATTTAAATCTCTCTCAGACCTTCCATTTTCCTCCCCCGTCCATTTCCCTTTCTCAATTAATGAGCCCTTGTCCATTATTAATCACTCCTCATGTGACTGCCCATAATGGGCTTCTCGAAGACTTCTCGATGACTTAAAATTGATTCCATCAACTTACGTGGAAAATTCGACGGGTGCACTTATGAATTTCCTGTGCATAAGTAATATCTGTGATGTACATACCTGCCCCACTGAACATACCAACAATTACATCCACTAGTCGTTTTTTCCATGTTCTCCTCGTAATCGAAAATCCATCAAATTTTGGAAAAAATGGTGTTGGTTTTATTCACCCAGTATTGGCTGATGTGAAATGCGTGACTCCAGGTATTACAATATTGATGGCCGGAGGGCAAAAATGAAGCCGAAGACAAAAGATCAGGACGAAATAAGCAGAATAGGTGATTGATGTATCAGATAAATTTGAGAATTTTTAAAAATTATTTTAATCCCTCAAATCTTCGATTTTATGACTGCTGGCCACCGGATAGACCCACGAACGTACATTTGTTGTCGTAGAGCCAAAAGGAGGAAATTATTGTATTAGCTATGCTAATACATACACTTATTACGCCCCACTTACTCTGACATGCAACGACGAAATGGTCGTCAAACTTCGTATGTTTACATTTCAGACCATTCGACATCATTTCCAAGCAAAATTAGAAAAACCAAAAGCAGAACGATTCCAATACTTCAAAAGTAAAACAACAGAAATTTAAAAAATCAATATTAAAATGTGAAGAAATTTTCTACAGAAATAAGCCATATTTACTCTCAATGATATTTTTTTAATGAGATACTTCTTTATGATGAGAATTTACAAGATAACAAGACTTCATTTCGATTAAATTACATATACATCAGGCGTTATATTGTACATATAATAATCACCGAATTAAACTTGTATTTCAACTCTTGATTTTGTTTTTATAAATAATAAATAGCGATTGGTGGTTTTATAGAAAAAACGGGAAATGAGAATTTCCAATTGGCGTTAGCATTACTTCATACTAATCATATAATCGCATTTTTTTATTGCCAAGGCGATCTGAGACTAATTTCAGAAGAAAAATGGCAACTCGTTATTTATATTAATTATAATTTCCATGTGAACACAATTATTACGACACTAAACGACAAATAAAAAATTTAAAAAAGGAATTAACATTACAGGGTGATAATTTACAGCGGATTTTTTTTTCTTTCAAAAAATCAAGTTTTTCTTCTCTTAGTATTTTTGGCATAGTGAAGGGGGGAGCTAGTGCAAAGATTAATTTTTTTATCCTTTAGTTATGATGGCACGGTCAGTGAAGATCATCGACCCAAGCTGTGTCCAGGGACTCAATTAATATGCGAACAAAAGCCATTTCTTTCCTTGCATTCTCAAGTATAACGCGTGGGTCCTGTGAGGTACAACGTAATATATTTGGTGCCATTACCATTGCTAGATTATTGGCGTCCATTTTAGTACGAGCGACTACTTCTGATCTTGCAAATATCTGTGAACAAAAAAAAATTCCTGTTGTTAGAGACAGGTCATAGTGTGAACGGCAATTCTGGATTTAATTCTACAACTATTTTTATAAACAGTTTGTCTGTAAAAATTGGTATAAAACTCCTGTAAGAATTGGGACTTGAAAAATTTTCAGAATTTCCCAAGAATAATAACTAAGGATCGGCATCAATCATTACTTTTTGTAATTTTACCAAAATATTAATAATCACACTGTAGATTCAACCGAAATGGCTTACCAGTTGTAATTTTTAGTGCAGCGGCACGTTGAGAAATGGCGGGATTCTTCTCATTTAAAGCGGAATTACAAACTGAATCACTAAAAGCACCGGTTAATTTTTCTACTTCCTCCCTGGCTGATTCAACTTATTATATTCTACTGCCCGATGATCCGTTGAATTCAGTTTGTAATTCCGCTTGAAATGAGAATAATCCCGCCACCTCTCAACGTCCCGTTGCACTAAAAAATTCGACTGATAACACAATCGCTGAGCGTATCTGCAATACCGAGCCCTGTTTAACCACCTGTGGCCACTAATTTCCGCGCCCATCTGTTCCACGCCTGTGAAATCTGTATTTTGAAATTCGTCCAATGGTAGACAAGCAATTTCACTTTTTTCATTACAGTTTCCGGTGGTAAATAAATCTGTAATTTTTTACTCCTATAAATATGAAAATTATTCAGGACAAAATCTCAAAGATCTCAGTCAATTATTTATCTGTCACTGATACCGTTACCCCTTAAGGAACCCCTACAATCACTTTTCCTTGAATATTTACCCAAAAAACCCATAATTTATTCCCAAAAACTGACGACGCACCCCCCAGTGAACCGCTCTCACAAGTGTCAACCCCCGTCCCCCGATTTTCAAAATGTTTTCCAACTGTTCAATATCGAAATTCAAATTCCAACGTGCAAAGTTTAAATAATAAAATTATTGTAAAAGGTTTGAAAATTTAGGGTCAAATCGGGCTCAAATGCAAGCACCTGGATACCCTTAACCCATGCAATTGGCCTCGGCTGTTTGACTCTTATACCAATAAAACAAAAAACAATAAAATAAAGTAGTGAAAATTATCTCTGAAATCATTTACTTGACTTTAACTGTAAAAATTTAACCCTAATTCAATATCATAAATCACGCTATCCCTGATGATAACAATTCATGCATTATTCGAGGCCCTCGAGGCATTGAATAATGCACTGAACGAACGGCAGAAAAGTATGAATTAATTACCTGAAGGAAACGCATCAAATGACACAATACGCGTCTGTTGAGATCAGGAAGTCTGTCAATAATGGCAGCAGCGCCAGCTGCGGAAGCCTCCGACTCATCATGCCTCATGGACACGCACTCAGCATAGAACGAGTCTGGAATGAGTGGCTCGTACAGCTCTCGCACCCAGAGTTTGAGTAACGAGGCAGGGGCGTGAGCATCCTGAGAGGCGGCTAGAGATCCGCCATCCTCGAATCTGTCCAGGCACGATTTCAACGCGCTGACCTCATCAGCGTCCGCTGACACACGGAAAATTCCCTCTGTGAGAGTACCCCCTCGCACCAACACCTGGCGAGTCAGCGTTGTCTGCACCCAGGGGAGGTCACGTTGGGGGAAACGATCACGTTGGAGTGCCATCACCTCTGACAGGGTTGCGCCAAACATTGACGCACGGAATATTTGAAGCTAGAAGGTTGAAAAAATACATATCGGAGGCTACCCTGGTTAAACAGTCCAATTATTTCCGACTGGGTGATAAAAAATGAATCGGCGTTAATGATGTTTCTGTCTTTGCCCGTTAAATTCCGATTGGCTGGTAGGTAGAGTTTGGAGTCTGAGAAAATTATGAGAATTAATGGGAACAAGGGTATGTGGCCGTTATCGTCCGATTACTTTCCAAAAAAGTGGTCGATAGATCTCATATTGCTCATATAAATCTTTAATATTTATCGCTCATTTTATCATTACTTGATGACTCGCGAGATTCTGATGTAAAAAGCTCATGACGATTCTGTAACTTGATAAACAATGATGCTGTTATAAACATAAATCAATTGTATAAATTGTCAAAATAAATGAATTGTGTCATAAATAATGTATTCATATGAAAAATAGGGACCTGTTTCAATAGAAAAAAAAACCGCCCTCATTATGAGCATCGTCTCATTGTCCAGAGAATTCCAATTTCCGAGAGCTAACAGCAACTGTATTGCAGAAACAACTTCAATTGTGTGAGAGCAAAGAATTGACACAACAATGACGAATTGAACTTTCCCATTGCCAGCAACTCTCAACCAACTTTAAACAAAGAAGACAACAACCAAAAAAATTCAGTGAAAATGATCAATTTACCCTGGCCTGATCGATATCCTCGAGTGTAGCCTTCCTGGGCTGCCTCTTCCCGTGTGCCCCGATCCTCTGCAGCCTTCGACAAGCAACGGTAGCATAATGGCTAACCTGCACATGAATCGGCCACTTGGCGACCTCAGGAAACTGAAAATTAGGATCTCTGTGTCGATTCATGTAGCCCTCCAAATACGGCTCGAAGGTGGCACTGGGTGGTACAAAAGCAAGGCAGACAGCCATGAGCTCCCAGCCCCGTCTCAAGCTCTCCTTCCTCGGATTCTCAGTCGTCTGTCTGCAAATTTGCACGTAGAGCTCGTCCCTCAGTGGTGGTTTTGAGAATACTGTATTCACGACATCAGTGGCAACTCCGTCCAATGTCATTCCCACATTGGCCTTTCTATCCCCCATGTAGACTTGTACGAGTCTGAACAAGTTGCAGGCCTCTCTCTTCAGCAACTTTTCACCCTCGACGACATTCAGCATTGGCCTGGGAATTGGATCCTTCGTCCAACTGAGAATATCTCGGACACTGAATTTTTTCCTGAAGAGCAATCTGAGACCTTTTGGCCTTCCACAATTCAAGTTCAAGTTGTCCTGGGCGTATTTCTCGATGTCACCACCGCTGGTCGAGTCGTCCCTTCTGTGATCATCTCCATCTGCTATATCGTAGCTTTTGACTAGGCTCGTGAATACGTTTGAGGCGGGCAAGGAGATCGGCCTGGTGGAGCCGACAGCACTCGTTTCACGAATTTCAGGGTGGGAGGAGGGAATTGTGGAGGCTTGTTGGGGGGCCAGGGAGGGGGCCAGGGGGGCTGTCGACGGCAGGGTTGCTTGGGCTGAACTTGCAGCCTGCGATCTCGTGAGGGTCTCTGCTGTATTGTAGTAGGTTGCCAGACCTGCTGTGTCGTAGTTGCCCAAATCTGGGGGAAAAAGTGTTCAATTAAGGGTGTTTAATCTATCAAGTGGACAACTCAGTTAAAAAGGAAAATAAAATTGACTGCATAAATCATTCATGTTGCAAATTATTTTTCTCATCAAAGTAGAAGTTTTATCATTGACATTTTATCGAAGGGCTGAGGGGAGAGATAGAACTGTAAAGGAGGCAATCGGTTGTATAGGTTGAAAATCTGTCACAATTAGGTAAAAGGAAATCTTATTCAATTTTATCCGAAGCTTTTTTCATGTTCGAATACTTTATTTCATTATATATCTCAGTCTCGAGTGGTGGCATTCATCGATTCTACCTTCTTTGTACAGTAAAAAAGTTGAAGAAAAAATAGAATTGAATGAAGAGAAATATATGTTTTAATTGCAACTGTTTGTGATGTAAAACGAGTTTTCCCTAATGTATACAACAATTAATATGAATGAATTCAAATTTAATCGTCTATGACTCACCGGCATAGTGATCCTCCAGGTACTCTTGACTCGAAGAATCCCCCTGATTGCTAGCAGCCTCGTCATCCGCAAACTGGTCGTCTGAGTCATCCTCACCCCTACCGGAAATTCCTCTACCCTCACCACTGTCGTCCACCTCTCTCCCGCCATCTTCGTCCAACGAGTCATCGCCCTCCTCTGCTAATAGAGGATCTCCGAATTTGTAACAACCTGAATAACACAAAGAATTTTTACCAATCTATCGTGACCTTTTGTTCCAATTTCATCTCATCAATTATTTATTAGAGAATGCATAAGAGGAAAAAATCATAATAATTATAATTGTCGCAAATTTTCTCGCATTACTGGGATTATTAAATGGTTGACAATACCAGATTCATATTTTAAACTGAGAATTTAATTTTTACAAGTGAAGAAAAGTTGAATTTCCATTTTTTAAATACAAATAAAAAATTTTAAATTAAAAATGATGTGGAATAAATTTCAAATGATGATAATTTCCACACATATTAGTCAACAATTTTAATATCCATAATCAAGTCCGTGAAAAAATGAGTAAAAGAATTGAAATTCTCACCAGAGAGTTTAGCCTGTTGCAGAATATAGTGCTGCAAAGGCAATAAGTGATCAGCATCCACCAACAAATTCCCATAATAGGGTGAAGCAGGTGGGCTGGGATTGCCATTGCTCCTCTTCTTTCTGTCGTCAACCTCCTCCTCGATATTCCCCCCCAATTCATCACAGATAGCACTGTTCCCACTGGAGTTACTATCGTTACTACTACTGGTATTACTTCCAAGTCTGTGCCTCTGATCGTGCACCTGTCCTACCAGGTACCTCTCATGCATAGAATCATCGTCACGCTCACGTCTCCTCATCTGCTGCATCTTCTGTTGCTGTACAAAACTGTAGCTTCTCGCCAGTGCCTGCGAATTATTGTAAAATACATTTTGAAGAAATGAAAATTATTGAGAACAGAACCGACTCGTGAAGTGAGTGAAACTGATAATTGGATTTCGTCTCTAAATCAGTTTTCAAAAGAGAACATTTTTATCGTGAAAATACATCTCTTGCATTTGATGAAACATTGGATGAAACTTCTGACATTTTTTTTAAACCCACTAGTTCCCTAAATACATTTCAAGTCGAAATAGATAACACTGTTAGAAAATTACTTCTGCACTTTTAAGTAAAAAATCTTGAAATTGTTAACAATTACTTATTCACATGAAATTTCCACATATTTTTTTGCTGAGAAACTAGTTAATATCTGAAATAGTCAATGAAATTGCATTTTTTTTGGTCACATAATCATGAAAATTATTATATTTTCAATCTATTGAAAAGTCAATCAGACGTTATGTTTCATTTTCACAATAAGTTTAACCCTGGAATGGTCAACCGAATGTAGTTGGCCCCATGGTAATCCCCACCTCGTGTATTTTACGATTTCATGAAAAAAAAAAGTTGGAAAAATTCTTTCATTCCTCGTCTCTGGGTAATCTTAAAACTTCAATGACCAGGAAATGGGAGTATAAAAGAGAAAGAGTCATTCATTCATTTCGTATTAGTTATTGTCTACCTGTTGGCTATTTTCCATCAAATTATTGCACTTAGTACGTCCATACTCCTCCCTCTCCTTCTCCTTATCCCTAGATCTCTCAGAGACTTCCAAACTCTTCTGCTTGGTGACATTTCCATGCTGATTTCCCCTTTTCGACGCTTCATTCCTCTCTGCCAGCATTGCACCATAAATCTCCCTGACATTAGCCTCAGACAGTGAACCAGCACAGCCATGATGCCTCCGCCCAATACTCCCAATGTTACTTCCACAAATATTACCAGGAACATCATTTTTATTCATATTTCTAGGATGAACACCACCAGAGTAATAACCCGACGCATTACTCTTTTCCAGACTGTTCACCCGATCTCGGTGGTAAGAGTCACGCTCACGATGATAACGATTACTCGTTTCAATGAGGGAACCGTATTTTTCAGTTTGTGATTGAGCTTTTGAGGTGTGGGGTGGGGCAATTTCTGGTGGACGATAGGGAGGCATTTCTTGTCTGAATGCACGTGGCTCCATTGAAGATTCTCGATAGGGCGAGGTACTTGGCTCTGGGCCATAAGAGCCTCTGCTGCTTTCACGACCTGGTGACATAGATTTTTAAGGGTTAGCGAGTGGGTAATTGAATTGTTGGTGACGCCTCGGGGGAAAATTGCTTGGGGATGGGGAGAATCGATCACATCAACGTTTGTTCCATTATCTGGGTAATTAGTGATGGAAGGATATGTCAAGAAAGATTTTTGAACGATCTTTCCACGTCCATTTAAATAATAAAAACATATTTCATAGTCATGAAATTCTAATTATGTATTCCATTGATTTTTTTTGAACATATCTGCAGAGAGATTAATTCATCTCATTACTTCAATCATTCTCGAGTAATTTGACGTTTGAGTTCACTTATCGATGAGCTTAAATAATTTATCTAGCAGCATGAATGACTTTGAAAGGCCGCAGTAGAAAGGCACATGCGTTTTCCCGTTGTCAATATATAGTCACACCAGAAGTGGGTCAAAAGTTCCGATAAAAATTTTCAGCAAAATCAGTTGCAGGCGGCTGGAATAATTGAGATGCACTGGAAACCGTGGCAATACAATGGCAATGATCTTGACAAAACCAATAATGCTAATTGCTAACAGTTGAGTGAGCAGTCTAATTCCAACTCATCGAAAAATAACGAAGCGTGGAGCAAAATCAATGATCGAAAGAATGCAACCCCAAATCGGACTCAAATGAAAACTCGAATGTCAAACGACAAAGTAGAAAAGCCAAAGAAGAAAAAATAGCCAAAGTACTTGGATATCCTTGAGTCCTCTTTAGCAGAAAATTCAATTGGTCGCAAAAAATCCCCCTCATTAATTTTCTCTCGACCCACTTCTTTCGACTAGAAGACATCCTCGAGATAGAATCGTCCCCTAAAAACTGTAGAATTGAAATATCAATAAACTCTACCATTTCTACTCCTCTCAGACTCAGCATTCGCTCCCCTGGCATCTCTCTGGCTCGGATGCTCCCCAAATGTTTTTTTCTTAAAAAGTGGAGTGCTCGTTGACAAGGACAACCCAAGTGGCGGTGGTTCTCCAGAAATGGGTATGCCTTTTTGATTTTTAATACTCTCAAGTGTTCCACTCTTATGTGATCTTGCTTCTAGAGTACTAGCGGAGCCACCGGTGCTGCTGCTGCTTCCCGCAGCACTGTGACCCCGATTTGAAGATGTTGATGGGGGCTGAAGTACATTGGATCGCTGGTGATGACGATGTGGCGACTCGAGAAGACGATAAGCAGCACCAGACTCCAGAGACGTGCGACTGTGTGACACTGAGCTATCGCTGGAGCGCCCAGAGTCCTGAGAGTGATTGTGATGACGTCTGGTTGAGGATGATGAGGATGGCTGGTGGGTCGTTTGATCGTGGTGACGATGGGAGTGACGATTGTTGTACTGATGGTGGTGATGATGATGATGATGATGGTGTGGACGCCTTGATGACGGCGAGGGAGATTGTGGTGATAGCTTCGGGTCGATACCTATGCCTGAAGTGCGAGGCTTACTCCCACCACTCAAGTGCTGAAAATAGTTTGGTTTACGTTCACAAGCGTCAGATTAAGGGTCACGAGGGTTAGAATAAGGAGCACGAGGGTTAGATTAAGGGTCACAAGGGTGAGAATAAGGGTTCACATAAGGGTCACAAACTGAGGGTCACCAGGGTCAAAATAAGGGCCACAAGTGTTATCATGAGGGTCAGATTAGGAGTCCACATAAGGGTCACAAGGGTCAGATTAAGGGTCCAAATAAGGGTCACAAGGATCAGATTAAGGGTCACAAGAGTCAGAGTCAGGATCCAAATAAGGGATATGGGGATCAAAAACCCAAGGTCACCTGGGTTGAAATAAGGGCCACGAGGGTTGTAAGGAGAATCAGATTAAGGGTCACAAGATTAAAGGTCACAAAGGTCAGATTAAGGGTCCAAATAAAGGTAACAAGCGGCAGATTAAAGGTTTAATAAGTGTCACAAGGATTAGATCCTCCAAAATTAAGGGTCAGAAATGAAGATATGAGGATCACGAGGGTCAGAATATGGATAATGGAGGTTGTATGCGGATCATATGGGGGTCGGCACGCGGAACGAGCAGGAGGCGTAGATTACTCTATCTGTAAGTTGAAAAAAAAAATTGAAACTTTTTGAAATTGCTGTTGAGAATGCATACTGGAACTTCTATGATCCAACAGATCAGAAAAAACGAAAATTCCCATTCCGGAAAAGTTAAAATGATCGTTAAGCTCTGTTTTCCAGCAAAAATCTCCCCGCCTAATGAATGAGGCTATTTTTAATCTTCCAGCCCTTCTAGTTCCCGAAATATCGAAGAAATGTATTCTTTCTTGCACCCTGTCATTCACAATTTTTCACACACAAAAGGAATTTCCGTTCGTCAAAGCTCGCATAACCGTGGGGTGAGTTTCTGAAAACCTTCTTTGATGTGCTGAGTTTAAAAAAGGCGTTAACTCACTGTTGCATTATCTTGATCATATCTAGAAGATCTTCCAACAGACGTTGTCTGTGTTTGTGTTGACACAGACTCTTTTCTCCTCGACTCTGTTGACTGGACATCACCCCCACTAGCACCAAAACTCGGTGGCTCTGTGTTCTGCTTCAATGTCTGCAAATAAAAGCCATTTCCAACAATGTTAAACAAATTAAACACCCGGAAATGGCGGATTAAACAGAGACCGGCGCCTAGGTTCATTAGGGAACGGCATGGAGAGACCTTTTCCGTATAGAGAATTTAATAGGCTACAACAGAAATTAATTTCACGAAGAATTTTGACTTCATATTTGGATACAAATTCTTGTTTTTTCGGGGGAAATCGTGATAACACAAATAAAGATTTTTGATATTTTGTCAGACGTTGAAAAGTTGAAATTGTGAAATTTTTAAAAAACCTTAGCTGTAGCTGGAAAAACTTTCTTTCTTTTTCGTTGACAAAATTTGCCGTGAGGGGATCTCGAATTTTTTTATTTTCCTCAGAAATGCTCATTCCGTGAATAATCACCTAATGAAGAAAAACGTGAAATTTCACTCGACTCGTTCAGCCACTGAACTACTTCGAAATAAAAAAAATTGCAGACTCAATGTTTTGCTTCAGCGTCTGCGAATAAACTCATTTTCAACAACGTTGAGCAGATTAACCAGAACCCGGAAATAAACATTACGTTTCGCTGTAATGGTTCCAGTCGAGGGCAAAAGAAATTAGGAAATCTTGTAGTTAAAATAGCTAAGCAAGTAAACCATCAAGAAGAGGAAAATATAAATCTTTTCCGAGTCGGTAAATCATAAACTTCATCTTGGCCCTTTCCCCCTCTCCGCCAGGTTGGCTTTCAGGGTTAAGAGCTACTCAAGCTATTTCTTGAGATACGTTTTAGGTACTGAGGATTCTTAAGCTCGAGGCTGATCTTTTTCACCAGCCAAAATGAATCTATTTTTAGATTTAGAGAAAGAGACGCCTCAGTCAGTCATACTTTCCGGTGCTGAGGATTGGAAAAAAATTTGGGTGAGAGGTAGCGGGGAGAAGGAAATGATTTTTGAGCTGGGTAAATATGAGGAGTTCCTGGAATTATGCTAATGTGAGTGGAATAACACAATTTTTTTATTTGAGGGTTTAACGAGAATTTTAGCGGTCATTCGGAATCCACAAACACAGAAAAACCTAAACTTAATTTTTTGATAAACGTAATTTACGCTCAACGTCAATGCGATGTCTGGTGGCTTTTTTTCCGTCACGAAAATTGGAATTTAGACTTTAAAAAAGCGTTTTTTACGGTCGAAATAAAAATGTAAATTACGATCTTCATGAACGTATTTCACGATTTTCTTACGCGAACATCGCGAAGTGAAGAAGAAACGGTTGGAAAGAGCTCATTTACTAGTTTTTAATCAGATTTTTACTGTTTAAATAACAATAAAAGTGTTCTGGATGTTTTTCATAAACGATTTCCTAAATTTTCTTCGTCCAAGCCCCTTTAATTCGTTTTATTCGAAAACTGGCAAATTGTCAAAATTGACTTGTACCGATTTACCTCTTCATTACTCAATTATTAACTTTTTCAATCAAAATCAAGTGTCTTTCTGTGGGAAAAACATCCGAATTGACTTCTAAAAGTTGATATTTCACATTCGACGAAAAAAAACATGGATAATTCGATACTGATGGGTGCCCCTTGACTATTCGAAAACTGGTGCCACCACGGTAATACATGCATAATTCGCAACGTCTCCATATCCTCCTAATAATAAATTAATTATGAATGAATTAATGATTTGGTGTTTTTCCTTTACCTGAAGCTTCGCCAACGGAATAATATCGCAGTCGGTCGGCCGATGCCACACCGTTTTCTGTGACGTTGCATTGTAATAATAAAATCTCGAGGTATTTTGATCGAACAACTCCCACCATTGATTGTTGTCCGTCTTCTTCCTGCAATAAAGTCAATGAAAAAAAAAGTCACATCCTCGGTATCAATGGAAAACCCCTGTAGAATCAATAAAAGCCTACGCCACAAGCCTATAAAATAATCACAAAAGTTTACGTGTGTAAAAAAATTCGCACGTACACATGAACTCCCGGTGGAGGATCCCAGACACACTCGCCGGTCGTCAGATTGGCGTACATGTGCTCTTTGGTACGCGGCTCGATTATCTCCACCCATTCCATTCTGCTGTAATATTAATGAAAAGAGGAATATATGAATTATCGAGAAAAACTCTTCTCGGATTTCATAGGGTTGCTCTCCCCTGCGGTGGGATAATTCAATACTTTCGGGTGAAAATTGTTGCGAGAATCGGGAAAATATTTCAGGAAATGTGTGGAGAAAGGAGTTGAAAATATCGCATTCCCTTGAGATGAGTAAGTCATTTTATTTTTGCCGGTCAATTTTGTCAGGTTTCAGGAAATACTTTTCTTGAGAGACGAATTTATTTTTGTAGGAGGGTATTTCTCCAGGCCAGTCATTCTCAGGTGGTCCATGGCCATCTCCAAATATTATAATCATGTTGAATTATGGGATGATTATGCTACATATGACCTTCAACGAACACCCATTATTTTTCAATTTTTTCATATTTGAGATTTTCTTACGTGAAGTAATTTGGAATAATTCTAGGTGTTAATAATTTTTGATGGAGTTCATTGAAGGTCATATGCAGCATTATCATCCGATAATTAAGGTGATTGTACTATTTGGAGGTGGATTTGGACCACCTGGGAATGACTGGCCTGGAGAAATGCCCTCCTTAAATAGTGTTTGATATAGAATATTTCGATAGGAGTGAGACGGAATTTTCACGAGAGTGAAGTTGGCGAAGCCGAGGGCTGCCAATCGCACGAGCTGAAAATTCCCGTCTCACATGTGTCGAACAATATTTTTTTGACAGTGATGTTACGTTCAGCGAATGGCCGAACTGTGCCTTTTTCTTTTACAAGGAAACAAAAAGACTTTTCGTTTACTTTGCGGCACGAGGCCATCGCTATTTCATCACGATTTGTGGAAAGTGCTTCGCGCGCGCAAAACTCCACTTTAAAAAATCGTCGAATGACCTTTTCCAGAGAAAATTTCATCGGCTACAAAAAAAGTCTTTTCACATTTTCTCTTAGACCTTTCCATTACTGAGAAAATTAGATGATCCGCAGATTTTCTGTGCCAAAGGAGTTAATGAATGACTAGTCTTTTCGAAGACACAAATGAGAAGAGTTGGTCAATAAAAGGTCACATCAAGTTCTCTTTGACCTACTCCTCATAATTTTTTATTTTTGAACCCTTCCAGTGCATAAAACCACCAGGGGCCGAGCTTTCCGTTACTTGATGCGTTATTTGTCTTTTTCATTGCTTACTTCTACCAATTCCATTGGTAGTAAGCTTCCGAACGGATCCGTAGAAATTTTATTTTCTAATTGAAAACTGGCAATTTTTACTGAAAACGGTTCGTCGAAACGTACGACCTTCTAAAATTGAGAATTAAATTTCGGTTTTATCCAGTGGGATGGGAATACCTACACGACCCTATTTTTCAAAAATGTTGGCGAGTGAAAATCAATGGTAGAACAACGATATGTCATTTTATGCGAAAAACGCTTTTTACATCAAATGCTCTATTTCAAAAAGTATTGAATCGATCAATCTGAAATTTTACACAGCAGTGCAGCTCGATCATACTAACTAGTGCCCAACATTTTAGACCTTCACCACATTTTTCACTCATGTAATGGAACGTCAAAGCAACTTTCAGACAAAAAAAATTAAAAAACGCTAATATCTCGTAAACTTTATAGAAACGGGTATGTATGTTTTGAAAAATCTAGATTGGAGACATCAAGACGAATACTTTGAAAAATAGATATTATCATGAAGAATATTTTGACGCCAAAAAACTTCATTTGATGCAGTAGTTCTCGAGACATTGAGAAAAGAAAAATTTTTCGGAATCGCTGTATCTCAAAAACTACTGGATCGATTGAGCTGAAATTTCGCCCAGATGTGCTCCCAAACAATACCAATTCTGAGCCAAAATTTCAGATTTTTAGCTATCACTCAAGTCCGTTTTTTGTTAAAATTCATTAAAAAAAAATTCATGACATTTCAAGTCATTTCCACGCAAAATTAGAGAATCGAAAAATCGAGCGATTACAAAGTTTCCATTCGATAGCAATAAAAACATTTAAAAAATCATAATTCCAGTCTGCTGAACGTTTCATCACTTCCCAAAACTGATAAAATCCATTCTAATTCCTCCAATCACCTCCCCCATTTCTCCCCACATTCCGCACCACAAAAATACATCATTCAACTCCTCTTCTCAACATGTTCCACATTTACCCAAGAAAACTAGAATTGATGTCCCTAACACAACGTGAAAGATAGTGAAGCTGATGTCATACACCCATGTTGCTGCTCCCCCCTAGTCAATTTAATTGGCTCAAACGAGGCTGAGAAAGTACACCCATGCCCATTACATACCACTCGTCACACTTCTCACCAACAAACCCGCGTGGAAAAAACAATTGAATGTAAAGTAATACCAATCCCACAAATTCACTCCAAAAAGTACAACAATTCGATGCTCAACCCTTCGCTCCACTCGGCTCATAAATTCCCAGAAAAGTAGTCAAATTCAGGATCCACCCCGGAAAAATTTCACCCTCGCCCAATTTTCGCCCCCAGTTCCCCAATCTCCCCTCAATTTTAATAATTCCAATCCCGAAAAACAAAAAAAAACGTGGAAAATTCCTCAGAAATTGAATTTAAAAAACTGGTCATCGATTATCGCATGCAACAAACCCTCACGATTACTTATTAACCTGTCAACCCCTTTGCACCCCTAAAACGTGAATAAATCCTCGAAACCCAAGAGAAAGCCTGTAAACAATAAAAAGAAAAATTATTCTTACCTTAATTTCAACTCGTCGACGTCGAAAAAATAACAAAAAATTGCACAATTACAAGAACCCCAGGTCAACCTTTTCCTCAAACTTCCGCCCCTAGACCTCACCCCCGCTATTTCACATTCACTGTTAACCCCAAACAAATGTTTCCACGAATATCACTCCACTCCGAAAAATCAACGACTCGTCAAAAATAGCCTAAACTAAGGTGAAAAAAAATGGTAAAACCTTTTGGTTTTATTTAATAATTGCACATTAGCCTGGAGAGTGGGCACGGGTAGAGACCCGTCGTATCACCGTCGGCCATCTTTCTCAGAACACCGATATATCACGATATCAAACACAAACGCACACTCATCATCCCTGAGTTTAATCCCTCGCATTAATGAGTGACAGAAGACACGTGGGTATTAGACGGTACATTCACACGATAAAATCACCACTCACTGGACGAATGTTTGTTTGACATTGTTCGAATGAATTAACGATTGTGGACTATTGTTTGAGCGTTTTCTTCCAGTCTCTGGAACATTGCAGGGACTTCTGAGGGTTTCACTTGCACTGGTCCGAGGGTGCAGTGGGGGCGATCATTTTTCGGGGTTTTGTTTGGATTTTTTCACTCGGGATTTCACCCATTTTTTCAGGTTTTCGGGGAACTTGAGAGATTGTACGAGGGCTTAGAGAGCTTTTGCGGAGAACTGAGACTCTGCGGGGGAATGCACTGTAAGATCTTCAACTAAGTTTGACATTTTATGTGTGAGTGCATGTAGAGTGCTGTCGGGAGGAGGGGGAGGTGTTTGGTTTGGTTTAGGCTGATGGTAAACATGTTTATTGGGGGGTGGATCTACCGGGGGTAAGTTACCGAGCGAGGTTTTGGGCTTCGAGTGAAAGCATTGTAATCGTTCAAATTTAAGGTTTGAGTTTTTTGCGTTATATCGACCCATTGTGGTCCAAAAAGTCCGGAACAGTAGGGGAGGTTGGGGTAAAATGGATACTTTTGACTTTTTTAAAATATTAGTGACGGGTTGAAATGTTGATGAAATTTAATAATTTTTTTTCCGATACAAAGAACAATTCTTTCCCTTTGTGATGAACCTAAACTGAGGTCTATTGTTACATTTGTTTCTGAGTTATGAATAATTGTAAAAAAGTTTAAATGTCCATAGGACGGAATTTTCAGGAGTGAGAATTTGGCGGCCCGAGGCGAAGCCGCGGACTTGAAATTAACTTTCGAGTTTTCAAGTGTTATTTTTTCATTTTTTTAAATGTCTCTGAGTTCTAGGGGTTCATTCAGAATTCTCGATAAAGTGTTAGGATATTCTAATGGGAAAATCATGCGAATCTGAATTTTTGACGTGAATACGTTCATGTTTTTTTTCATTATGGAGGGAATTAGGGAAAAGTCCTTATAGTTCCTTATCGGCAGTTGCGCCATCTATCCGAATTGTTGGACATTCTAGAATGTGATAGCTAATTAAAAAACCTAGAATTGATTTAATTTTTTTTCTGGAATCCCTTCAATCAAAATAACACATTGTTCCCTTATTTATTTATTGATTCGCATAAAAATTCTCGCAATTCACTTTGTTGATGATAATTCAGGGATTTATTTTACTGACAGAGTAAATTGTGTTGATAAGAAAATGACCTTCGACAGTAAAAAATTCATCGCGGAAGCAATTGTGAATCGTGTGTGTCACAGTGTACAGTGACGTTGTTGCCAGTTATTATTCCCTCTTGAATTCGTTGGAGCTCTCCCAAAGGTGTTTCCCATCAATTCAAAAATCCATCTTGTGTTCAACCAAGAGTTCAATGCTATTCACTCCATTCCCATCGACTCACAATTATTAGATTTGTTTTTTTCTGAGTAAAGGTCCAATTGTTTTCGAGGATTTAGGCACATATCAATAACAATGGATCCAGAAGTACTGACGACATTGAAACTCCTCATGATTGGAGAATCCAATGTGGGGAAGTCCAGGTGATGAGAAACAATTATAGGAATAGTTATAAAATAATTTTACAGCTGTGCTTTACGTCTTTACATTAAAATTTTGTCCTTATGTCCTCGTCTTGATTCGCTCCTGTTGGCGATAGTAAATGTTTCTGTTGATTTGATGACGATAATCATATGATAATGATGCAATTTGTTTGTCCAGTATTTTGTTGAGATTTACTGAGGATGAGTTTTACGAGAATATGCAGAGCACTGTGGGAATGGACTACAAAACTAAACAAATATCACTTGATGGAGATACAGTGAAATTAGCTATTTGGGTTTGTACGATTTTTCATCAGTTCACCAGTCGATCCATGCATGAGCTGGGTAAAAGGAGGAATTTTTTTATAAACGACCTAGGAGTCCAGGGGGAAAAATGGACACTTCAGAATTTTTTTCGAAGGCTGAAACCTTATTTAATTGTTGATTGCATGGATTTTTGCTTACGAATGGAAGCTTTGCAATCGTTCAAATTTAAGTTTTGGATTTTTTGGATTGTATTGACCCAGTATGATCCTAAAAGCCCGAAAATGCAATTTTTAGACCTCATCCATATGTGCGTGTACACATATGGAAAAATTTAATAGAAAATTTGATTGTATTTGAAAGAGTCAATAAATTTCGATTTTTCTGAATTTTTACCAGAAATCGATTTCATGCCTAGAAAATAAGCTTTCCGGAAGTTTAAACAATTTCAATTATTTATTTATAAACAACGAAAGTTCAGAAATGTAATAATTCTATGAAATTATTTTTTTCAATTTTTTTTCAACAATTTCGCTGACAAATTTGATGTTTGACAATGGTTAAAACTATAGGGTGGTCTGTACTAAAGTGTAAAAGATTTTTAGATATCCTTAAATGGTTAATTTTTTCGAATGATTTTTATTCAATTTACGATGACTTTTCGAGATGAATGGAAATAATTTTTAGGATACAGCAGGCCAAGAACGTTTCCGAACACTGACCCCGAGCTACTACCGCGATGGCCAAGGTGCTATATTGGTCTACGATGTAACAGACAGAAACACATTTATAAAGCTAGAAACGTGGCTAGAGGAGTTGAACACATACTGCAATAAAATTGATATAGTTAAAATGGTAGTTGGAAATAAAATTGACCTGCCAAACAGAGAAGTCTCGATAGAGGAGGGTCTGACGTTTGCCAGGAGACATCAGACGTTGTACATCGAGAGCAGTGCGAAAACTGATGATGGAGTCAAGTGTTGCTTTGAGGAGCTTGTACAAAAGGTAATATATGTTTTCAAACAAGTCGCATTTGAAGCAGAAGAGTCGCAAAATTTGTTGAGTGCTTGCGATTTTGGCTGAACATCCTTGAAGAAAAAAAAATTATTGCAGATAATTCAAACCCCTGGATTATGGGAGCACACTCGTTCGAGAACAATGCACAGCCCTGGGGGCAATGGACCAAGACAGCGCCCCGGAAAACGAGGTCTTCAGTTAACAGACGACTACGTGCCCCAAGACCCAGCGTCAAACTGCTACTGCAGTCTCCTGTAATCCAAAATGATCCAAAACCCTCACGCAATTGATTTCTACATAAATGCTACTATTTATTTCGTATATTGTACATAAGTTACTGGAATTGATACAAAATTAGCATTTTCGCCGCACTTTTTTCATAATAAAAGTTGAAACAGATTTGTTAATGAAAAAGAACCTTCAATTCTTCTCAATTCCTATTTAATTTTAAAAATCTCACACGTCACAAGGGAGTTTCTTTAAATCGATTTCTCTTCTAAATGATTTTTTGATTATATCTTAGTACTGATTATTTATTATGAAGAGTTTTTCATTTTCTTTGAGTGCGTCAAAGGGCGATTTGATGGCTTGAAACCCCGCAGAAATATTGGGGCCAATTTGGGAAGAAAAATTTTTTCGACAAAAACTAGCTATTTTCAAAAAATCATAACTCTATTAATTATTAATATTTTTCAATTTTTCCCATTACGAAATATTTAATCTAATCTAATCGCCATCTTGCTGATTTCGTGTGGATCTGTTTATCTTGGAAATGACGAACTTTCATAAAATCTTGTGAACTTAAAAAAATATCTTGAGTCTCCAGCTAAATCTGATGCTTTGCAAGATATTTTCAAAATACCCTCGACGAAATTGAAAGAATAAATGAAAATACGACACAATGGATTTCATTTTATTAGTAAATCGTATTTATTATCCTTCTTGATTCATTGTTTACATCACCAACTTAAAAATCTAATGACGCTTCCCAATATTAATAATCATTTTCGTTTTTATTTTTCGAGTGCAGTTTAATCATTACTTGAAGTACCATTACAGTTGTGCGTAAAAATAAAAGAGAAATTTTATTTATTTCTTTAAGTAAAATCTACATCTAATTTCGCTTTACCACATAAAACCCTAGAGTGTAAATTAGTTATATTACATGGAAGTTATTCATTCGGGGGCTGGATGAGTGATTTTAATTGTACATTTCGTTTTGGCAGTTCTCATTTTAATGAAGTTTACATCCAAAGTCTTAGTTTCTTTAGTTTATCATTTACTCTCTTCTTCAGTGCATGAGGCGAGCTCCTTAATGACCTTCTTTCTAAGTATAAATACGTACGATCGTTTTTATTCGAACTTTTTTATGTTTCCTGTGTCGGTACAAACTATGGAAGAATATGTATCGACTCAATCTCCAGTTAAATGCAATTAAAATTCAAAAATAATAAAATAAAAAAATTATCATTTTTTCATCTTTGTGAATTGTTAAAATGTAAAATGTGGGACATGAAGTTTCCCTTTATTATGCATTGATCTGGGAAATGAAAAGTCTTAGGAGATGTCAAAAGACCTTTTCTCACCGCCGATGAACTTTTCTACGAAAAAAATCTCTTGACATTTTCCTCCCAAATAACTCATTTTCGAGATAATTGTAGTGGAGAATTTTTTAAGCCCAAGGGATGAGTGAAAAAATTACCCTCTCATTGCTTTGCAAATATCTTAAAAATAATTAGGTTTAGAAAAAGATGTGAATGAACATTTTTTTGTAGAAAACTGGATTTAAATTCCAACTAAAATGCCTTCGGAATTTTTCTTCCAGAACCAATGTTCCTACGATATTCGCAATCTAGGCCGAATGAGATGGAGAATAATGAAAAAAGATAAAATAATTTTCGAATATACGAGAGAATTAAAATTAAACCCACTCCATCTCATTAATTTTCACAGTTTCGTAGATAATACTTTTCTGTTCCAATATAATTACTTCGAAATTTCGATTGATCTCTCCTTATCATCAGCAGAATTCCAATCAAATGAGAACAATTGGAAAATTAATTTCACTATTATGTAATAACGCCCACGATTCAGGCACCCGTGTAAGATGATCAAGGAGCAATTGTACAGATAACTACAGCCGTCGTGGCATTTTGGCTATTTTAATTAGGCTGAAAAAATGTTTTAAATTGCAGAGTGATAAAAATATTAACGTATCAAAATATATTATTTTTCAGTTCATTCATTTCACTGAGTTTGCCTGTTGCAAATTAACTGGAATACTCAGCTTACTTAAAATTTTTAATGATATAGTTATGAGCTATGAGTTATTCGTTAATTGTTCTGGGACCATCGTGAGTCAGTGAAGTGGTCAAATTAAGTAAATTTCATTTTCCCCAGTTATGCATTAATCTCGTTACAGAGTGGTATTAGGGCAAAATGTCAAGACCTTTGTTTTTGCAAAAGAATGCATTCGGACAAGTCCTTTGAAAACCACTTGTTAACGAGATATTTCGAGATTTACCCAGATGATTTTCCGCCTTGGAACGTTTTGCCACCTATTACGGCAATATTCCTTTCGATATCAATTCCCATGATTTGGAGATGCAATGGCATGTACCCTCTATCGAAAGATGAAAATAATTAGAGAGATAAAGAATAAAAAATGAGAATAATGATCGAGGGGAGGAATTTAGCAGGAGTAAACTTCAAGTTTAGCAAGTTTGGCCCTTTCCTCTTCAGTGTCATCTCTGGCTATCATTAATGTGTGAGAGAGTCCACAAGTTATTGCTGTTATGTAGAGACCCTCCAGGGCTTTCACTTCCATTGGAGTTGTTGATGATTTTCTCATTTCACCGAAACCCTAGAAGAAAGAAATTTGGAAGTAAATCCCATTTGTATTAATTAATTTGGAAATAAATACCATTTATATGATAATCATTTACTTGAAAATATGAGTGATATCAAGAGGAAACACTTGAAAATTCAAAAATGAGAAAAACAAACTCATCAGGGATAATTTACAAACGAAATAAAAATTGAGGGATGCAAAGGGCTTCCGCGTAAACAAAATTAAATTCTCTACAGAAAAGGTCGCATTATTTTTTTTCTAGACCTATCAATCTCAAAGATTAATGTAAAACAATTCTCAATTCTCTTAATCTTCTAAACTTCATAGTTCCAGATGCATTTGCAGAACAAATGAACAAAAAAAATAAAATTTTATATTTCACTGAAAATTCAATAAAATTCAAAAATTCTGAGAAGTAGAAAAAAAGTCCAAATTATTGAATTTTCAAATAATTGAAAGTTGAAGAATATGTTTATCGGAATTTTCCGGTGTTCTATTAATTTTCAGGGAATAATAGACCTAAAATTTACAGTTCTCATTGATTTCTCCCCCGGAATTCAAAATCTTTAATGACGAAATTCGTTAAAATTTCCGTGGAACTTAAATACAGATGGAAATTGACGGTGAAAATTAATTCGGTCATTTCATGTTTATATCCAATCGTCATTTTACTCCCAACGCCAATATTTTCTACTCACAAGTTCTCCAAAAGTAGGACTAGCTCCCCAAGCAATGACGGACTCATCAGCAGCAACAACAACACTAGTCTGACTGACCCCAACACACCTGATCTCCCACCCAGAGAGATCAGGAATAGGCTTGGGATACATATTAGCCTCGCCAGTGCGTTTGGTCTGGCCAAACATGAGTGCAGTGCCATGAACATTGATAACAATACTGTAAGTACTACCACAGTGGACGGATCTGACTCCACGATTGGGTGGCTCAAGATACTTGATTAATCGTGGAACAAGTTCATCTTTCTGCTCATTGTGTCCAAGTCTCCCAACTCCCCCAAAGCCCCAGGAGAATGCACGACTTTTGCTGTCAATGGCTACAGTGTGATAATATCCACAACTGAAATCAGTTATTTCGACTCTGTCAAGAGGAGTCACATGGCCGTCCTTGCCCCTCTCCACATACAGGACAATTCGTTTAGGTGATTTTTCAAAGTGAAATGCCATTTTAGTGCTCGTAATGAAGTACTTTCCATCGGTGTTGTGACCGAGTTGGCCATTCTCTGGGGATCCAAAGGAGTGGAGTCCACCTTTTATGTCCAGAATCATTGAGAATTCAGCGCCACAGCCGACCTTGACGATTGGAGCCCCTGAGTACTTGACTTTAGTCGCTGTTGTGATCATTGCGTCTGCTTTACCAACACCACATTGCCCCAGCTTATTGTCACCAGCTCCGAAGACTAGGCCACGACTTGTGAGGAAGAGGGTGTGGGCACGACCACAGGCCGCTGCTATCACTGTGTGACCCTTGAGGGCCTCAACCTCGGTCGGGTCGTCGCGACGATTCGTGTCGCCCACTCCTAGTTGTCCTGGGGGAGTAATTGAAGGTGTTAAAGGGGTAATTGGGCTGCTCTCAGGGAGGGTCATGCAGGACAAAATTCAAATCTAGCGAATTCACTAGAAAATTCTATTGAAATTCTACGGATGAATTCTACTTGTTTTTTGCGCTGATTCTATTGGATATTTCATAGGAAAAAGTCAATATATTTTGAATTTCAGTTCAAATTTTTCTCTTGAGATTTTTTCTAATAGAATCATTGGGCACAAATTTTCTATGAATCATTTATAAATAATCAATTTGCCACCGTAAAAGTCATTTGCTCGGAACACTAATAAATTTATTCATATTCAGAATTTTATCAGAAATCGATGTAAACGATTTCAATTATTTATTGATAAACAACGAAAGTTTAAAAAAAAAAATTCTGTGCAAAAAAGATATTATTAACATTTCGAAACATGTGTCACAAGAAAAGCACAATTCCCTAAATTCAATCGTTACCGAGATAATTCCATAATTAATGATTGAAGAGGGCGATATGCTTCCTCTAGTACATAATTATTTACGCAGGAAATGAAAATTGTGGAGGGAATATGAAATCACCTTTGTCATTTCTCCCGAATACGAGACACCTGTCATCCTCCGTGACGACGACGCAGTGAGAAGCAGCTGGGCCAGATACAACGAGCCTCACCCTGGCGCCATTGAGATTCTTGAAAGTGTGTGGCGTCCACAAGCTGCGCCCAATGTTCACCTTTGAGCCCTTCGGCGGTGCCTTGCGTCCAGCCTGATCCCAATTTGTTAATCCACACATTACGAAGGTTCCAGGCTTACCCCAGCCTCCCTAGAAGGAGAGAATCATTCATGATTTCTTTACAATTCAGTAGCGAAGTGGTAAAACGGTTCAAGTCGACTCATCTTCCAGTTGAGTTTTTCAGGAATATTCCCGAATCTAAGGGAGATAGCGAAATTTTCGTAATTACATTTGTTGTAGCCCTCAATCGGCTCTACAAAAAAGGTTATGAGAAAAATTTTCCCATCTCGCTTAGATTCCAGGATATTCATTGAAAACTGATCAATAGTCAAAATTGACTTGTACCGTTTTACCTTCGCTACTGAATTGAGTTGAAGATTTAAATTAAGGCCCGGGTGGATTATCTGTCGATCGTTATCTCGATTGTTTTTCCGTCTTCATAATGCAAAATATATCACAATTTCCATTGGATTTTACATGATTATACAATTTAAAAAAGAAGAAAAAAAACTGAACATTTTCAAAACATAACACGAATGCAGAAATTTCAAAAAACTATCTTCCACTAATTCATTATCTCAGTCTTCGCGAATTAAACATCCCCTCCCCCAACCGAATAGTCAGACATTTGAAGCTCAGAATAGCAAAACAAACAAGCAGGGGACCGCGAGCATATGACAGCCGCCATGTGACAGTGAGCATGTCGCAGAGTGATGTCTTATTTTTTTCTGAAATATTACAAAAGTTTATAGCTTCACAATACTAACTAGCAGCAAAATTTCAGATAGTCACTGCCGCCTTCATGTTTTGAATACTTCGTATGAGGGTATACATATTTTCTGTCCGAATTTCAAATTGATATCTCGATTTTTGCACAAGCTAGTGTTTACAAAATTTTTTTATGAAAAAACGGAAAAACGGGAATATCTCAAAAACTTTATATGAACGGGTACATATGTTTTGATTGATTTAGATAGAAGGTGCCGAAACGAATATTTTGAAAAAAAAATCGAAATCGATCGCCTAGTTTTGAAGATATTTTCGGAAAACAATAAAAAAATGAATCGCTTTTTCTCAAAAACAATGAGCTCGATCGGGCCGAAATTTTGGACAGAGCTAGTCCTCATTATGACCTATAATCTGACAAAATTTCAGATTTTCTGAAATTATTTTATCCGCTCAATCACTCAATTTTCTAAAAATTGACCACCGGGCAGACCACTCTACATAATTCCCAATAAAAATTAGAGAATGTGAAAATCGAAGGATTGCAATGCTCCCATTCGAAAGCAAAAATTATCATATCCCATTTATTCGTCAAAGTAACGACGAATGATGAGAGAACAATGAATATTCACCTCTGGTGCACGTAATTCAGGAATGTTAGAGACATCATTGAGCTCATCATCGTTGGCGTCCTCAGCATCAGCGTTCGAACCGGCGTCGGCATCCTCAAGATCAGACTCATGCTCACTTGAAATATCCTCCTCATCGTACTCCACTTTCCTAGACTTATTCTTTCCCTTCTTGGTAGCCGGAGTTTTCCTCTTTGACGACATTATCAGTCTAATTTCAATTCAATTAATTACTAGCACTGTTGGGTATTATTAATTTAATGGAGGTAAAACCAAATGAAAAAATCGATTTGGTGGCACTTCTTTTTCCACCCAACACACAAATATTACAAGTGTGTATCAAACTGCGGTGGTTATGCTCGACGCTAATCGCTTGGGTTCCCAACACTAATACCATTACATTATCCACAAACACATATAACGTCTCTTTCCTTTACGCTCGTTTGTCTCTTTTTTTCACCTCTCCGCTTTTCTCTCATACATTTGGATTATGGGTTTATGTTGGTGTGGGTCAGGGGCGGGGGTAGGGGAGGGTTCGTGCTTGCCTGGCAGAACGTTTGCTTGAAAGTTGAAATGTCCCGAAGGGGCAGGGAGTGGAGGGGTTTTTGTTAACAGTGAAAACCCAAGCCAGTGACACTCGGGAGTTGATGGAAATATCGGTTTCTGCATCATCAGTTTTATTTTGATTGCGACACTGATGGTAAGGCAGGGCGGAGAGGCGACATCTGGGGGGTGGGTTGAGGCGGGAAGGTTTCTTCATTTTTGAAGGGGAATTTCGGTTCGATTGTAACAGTTGGAGAACAACGCGAAGCCGAGAGCTGCAAGCATGGGAGTTAGAATAGTATGTTCTGGTACAAATGGATCAAAATAGAGGGGAGTGGGGCAAAATGAAATATGGAGGAGAATGAAACAGTAAAACAACGACTGTTTGACGCAATTCAAGCAAAAAATTGCTTTTATGACATTTTTCTGTCAACTTTTTTCTATTCTCGGAATACTGATGAGAATACTTTTTTTTGTATTCATATTTCTTTCCTACTACCATTACGGTTTTATAGGCTCCCCATTCGTCTGCTTTACCTCTCCCACTTCTCTCTTCTGATACTGATGAAAATAATAATTTTCCATTCAGTAGTATTCTCATGAGCACTCCCAAGAGTAAAAAAAAGTTGATAAAAAAAAATATGTAATATGAAAAAATTTTTTTTTGCTTCAATTGGGTCAAACAGTCGTTTTTTTGACTATTTCGTTTTTTCCCATATTTCATTTTCCCCCGCTCTCCCCTATCCTTCGATTTGAACTAGCTTACCGCTTTGCTACGGAATTCACTCTTTCTGAATGACCAATTATACAGATAAAGACAGATAAAAACAGTCGCGTTGTCATATCCTATCCACTCAATCAAGTGCGACACGTGACAACAATGTGTATTTGTTTATAATTTTTTTAATATCTGTAAATGTCTTGCTTTTGTCGTTGCGCCGATTGATAAGTCAATGAAGGATGTCAGAAGAATACAAAATATGTGAGGTTGAGTGGGGTAATCCCCCAGTCGCCGGTGCACAAACAACACCCAATTGTTAATCTCCGGGTAAATATAAACACAAACAATCAATTGATACAGCGAAACGTCATTGTGCAATTTGATTCTTAACTGGATCTCAATGCGATAATGACTTTATCATGTTTGAGCCGTCGTGCAGGCGCCAAAAGTTGGGGAGATGATACCGGAAAAGTTTTTCATTCCGTCTCATAATTTTCAAAAAACTATTTTCTCGGCACAAGTAAAACTTGTTTGAGAACATTTGTCGTTTTTCTCTCAGTGCACGCGAGTAAAAAAATGGCACTCGTCCTGAAATACACTATTTTGTCATAATGGCAGTAGGCACGGACGCGTAGCGAATATTTATTATTTTATTTATTGTAAATCCAACATATATAACATGTGACACACATGAGACATAATACAAGAGTGAGTACCGGCAAAAATATGAAGGAGCCCTTGTTGCAATAAAATGTCTCGACCGGTTTATCTAAACTCATTCGAACCGAAGGATTTACAATTATTCAACGGAAATTCTACCGATCCAATATATGTATCATGTTTTTAAATTTTATGGTGAGGTAACAAACGATAAACAGCAGAGGGGAGAAGTAAAAAAAATAGAAATTTAATTTTGTAACAATTTTATTAAAATACGAAAGTGTTTTTCTTCTAGTCACATATCACATCTATTTCTAAAACTACTCACTAGATATATTTTATCAACAACTATTCTATTTCCATCGGTCGGACGATTACTCCACAGCAAGATTATGCGGAGTCCTGCAAAAAATACAAACATTAGTTAGAAATGAAAAATGCATTATTTGTCACGAGAATTTTTTTTAAGTAAAAAATAAGTCAATTTCACCGAGGCTTTAATTTTTCCTTCTGAATCCAAAGGAGAGGGCGAAGTTGTTATGGAAATTATTGCGCAGCTGTGCTCCCGTTTTACGAAAATGAGTTTTTCGATAATTCAGTAGCGAAGCGGTAAATCGGGTCCTTAAGCGATCAATCTGTTTCTAGAATTTGCGCTGATTCAACTCATTTGACAAAAAAATTTCGCGACAGATTCCCTTTGATTAGTCTAATCCAAAAGATATTGATTACGTAAATTTCTTGTTCCACGCAATTTTCTTCCAGGAGCATTCTAATGGAAATATAAATTTCGGAAACCGTTTATTTCCGCTCACCAACTGTACTTACGTATTTGGCATACGACAAAAACATGTCATAAACAATATTCATGACATTAACGTAGATAACCCTGTACTGAACAGGTACAAGAAGAAAGTTGATCATCTGAGTTGGAGGCCAGAAGCAACAATCGACCTTGTAAGTACTGAAGAACTTCTCCCGAATCTCCTCGAACATATCTTCATTGTCCCTCCGCTCCAACGCGCCATGGCCAAAGAAGAAAATGGCGAGACAGGTGGGGCTGGCGATCGTCTGATCGAGAACAGTTTTCTTCACGATCGAGCCTGCGTTCTTTCCAGGCAAGATTTTATCCAGAATCGCGTAGAAATAGTGGTGGAATGGGCCTTGGGCTGTTCCAACTGCAAACATGTTTCTGACTCTAATTGGATCGAGGGAATCCTCAGGGTTTTGTCTCTCCGATGTGTTGGCGAGAATTATACCCCTTTGTGTTCCGTCATCTGCGTAATTATTTGAACAATGCGTCGGTAATTCGTCATCCTCAGGTGCGACTGAACCGGCGAAGAATTTTCGCTTCAACATGTCTGATTTTTGTTGAATTGCGTCGCCCACTCCCATCATCACACCGCAACTCAACGTGTTCGTAATGATTAGGTATTTACCTTTGGGAGAATTTAAATTAATTATTGTGGAGGATTAATTATTGCTGACGTGACGGAACGAATGAGCAACCCCGTTTTTTCTTTCGCTCTTTGCGAAATCGCGTTCAACGGATTGCGATGATAATGGATGAGAAATATTGAATGCGTATTTTTTTTTTCAAAATTCAGTAGCGAAGCGGTTAAACGGTTCACGTCGACTGAGATTTTCAAAGAATATCTCCTGAATATTCGTGTTCCAGTAAAATTCAATCAAGTAGTGAAGTTTCCGTCTCACTCCCATTGAAAAATCATGAATTTCCGGAAATTCTACTTGAAACTCAGAATTTCTAACCATTTTTTCACTAAATTCGATTCAATGTCATTCTCATGAGATTTACAATAATATCTTCTATGAAATTTCAAAAAAATTCTAACAGTGTATGCTATTCTAGCTCATATGATGGCAACTCGCGCGTTCGGCTCGGGCTGTAAATTCATGGTCGCCAGAAAAGTTTTTTTCGGCGTTATGACGAAATCCAGTATTAAATGTCTCAGTGTTCATCCGATTGGATTTTTTTTGTTTATTGCTTTCGCATTCATTTATCAATTTTTCATTTTTAAAAATTTTTTTATGATCTGTTCAATAGATCGTAAAATGGATGCACATCTTTGTTCTGGGGAGACTAACGAAGATTTTGAAAACAAAAATCGTCAATCAGATGAAACTGAGGCGCTTGGACGATTTTAAAGGTAAAAATGAAAAACGTCGGTTTTCGTTAATTCACGGGGTAAAATCGAGTTTAATTCTAGTGTTTTCGGTGGCCAGCCTTATATTTAGACGATAAATGCTAGAAAATTTTAGAATATTTTGAAATATTATCAATGATGAAAGAGTCTCGTAGGTTTTTTCAAATCAATCGAAAGAAATGTTTGTATAAATTTTAATTGTAAAAACACCCTTTCAGAAAACTGCTGTATCGGTCTGAAGTTTTTTTTATAACTTCCTAGAACCTTCGCTTAATCGATTAATCGCAAACTTCCTAAAGAATTCCGGAACATTCCAGTCTTCTGGAATATTCTGCATCGGAAAATTGTAGTTTTCCGGACAAAGCGAATTTTCCAAATTCTTCTAGAACCTTCCATGGATTTTTGGAGGAACGAATATCTCAAATTATCTAAAGTAAGATATCCTACCATACATCAAAATTCGCTCTAACAAGCACTTTCACATTTTACCGCGATCTCCACTTGAGGAATTTCAAATTTTATTTCATCCAGTCTCTTCCCACCGTTATTTCCCCGCCAGAAATTTTGAAAACACTTAAAAATTGATTTCTACTCACCAAACAGAAGATTTTTAATAATCCCCATTTGCAATCCAATCCCAAAATGTCCGTATTTCTCGAAAAAATACGAGCCCTTTCTTTCCAAAAATTATGGCAGATTCATTCTGCCGTTGAGTTGCCAAAGAGAATCCTTGAAACCTGCCGAACTTCCTTATTCCCCCCAGTGAAATTTCTCTTTATTCCTCTTCTCTTGATGAAGAAATCGAAATAAAAAAAATTCTCAAGTAAGAAAAAGGAAGTTGTCGTTTCCACTATTTCCAGTTATCCTTGTGGATGATACTCTTAATCCTCTGGCGTTTGTACGATCGAAGAATGGGCCTGTGGGGCTGACCTCGGGGCATACCGTTCCACCACCTCAACAAATTCAGGAGAAAAAACCAAAATGGGAGTGTGTCAATCTCCCGAAAATGGTTTTCGAAAAAAAAAATCGTAAATCGAAATTGAATGTATCGGAGGTTTATTTCCACCCCAGACGACAGAACATTCTCGCTTATGCCAAGTCCAATGGCGATTACTGACTGACACCATCACGAGATCCTGAGGTATGATAAATACCTCGGCTCGGTGAACACTTTGTTTGCTGAGTTTGCGCATCGACTTTTGCCTCTTTTATTGTTAAACAAGATTCGATTTCCATCGGAGTTCTTTCACCTATTATGTGTTATCATAAATATGTACACTGACTAGCACGCGCAAACAATCAAATAATCGAGCCTAAGAGTATCAATCCGGATCTGGTATCCCACGATTTTACCCAAAAGTTTAAAAAAAAGATAAATTCCTCAATTTTATAAGGATGCCTTTAGTAATATTTTCCAAACTGGAGGGTTTCCGTATACATTCTTTTCTCTGAAGGTACAGTCATACCAAATTCCGGCTTTTTTGGTACAGGGATGAGACTGCCACCATTAGAAAGATTTTTGCACGCTGATTTCAGTTCCGCCGGCCAAATCTCATAAAACGACCTAGTTTCTGAAGAAAAAATCTCAAAGTCCTCAAAATGGCCTAAAATCGCCGGTTTCAAAATTCTTCAGGAGCATAATGAATGAATAATTACGATATTTGTTTTACAAAACTTCGTGATCTTTATTGAAGTTAAACAGATGATAATTACAGAGCAATTTACTTGGCAGCGACTGCTTTTGGCTTCGGAAGTCCCTCCCTGAATCCATTCCTGCAAAGATAATGGTGACACAATTAGTCTGCAAAAATTGTTTTCACGTGATGAACTGGCCAAAGATAAATTAATCTGCGTTATGCCGGTTCTTGTGAGTCGAGAAGGTAAATAAAAGATAGCAGGGGCTCATGTGGCGCCGTTTCTATTGTTAAACTTCAACTTCTGATCCCATGTATTAGTCGAGGCTTTTGGATGAATTATTTATGTAAATATCTTTATTTTTCCCTAGTAGAAAACTCAAATCTTCGTCAACATGGCGTGCAACAAAATGAACTTTTCGAAGCCTTGGTAATATGTAATTCGGAATGATTGATATGATCAATAAAATACGAGCAAAAATGGAATTTAAAAACTTTTGAGAAAAACATTTTTAATTCCATTAATATTTCTGTCGAAATTATCAACTGATCAGAATTATTTCATCGGAAATTTCTTCAGCTTTCAAATACGAGAGAATGGAATTTCCGAATCCCGAAATTTATGATCAGATTCATCTTATTATTTCCCTTGATTGACGAATTGAATTGATGAATACTTACTTGAACTTGCGACGAACGATCTTGAGGTGACGCATACGCCCAGTACCAGTGGTCTTCCTCCTCTTCGCCTTGATGGACCAGTTGTCTGTTAAAAATCATCAGAATTAAGATCAATTTTCCTCTCAAGATGAATCACTTCCTCTTGAAGATAATATCCACAAACATTTTTAATCTATAAATGTAAAGGAGTTGAAGAATTTTTGTAAGCACCTTTTTCGCAGAGAACTACAAGAAAGATCGTTATAGTATTAATTATTATTTTTGAATGAAATTAAATAACTCAACTCATGGGTCAGTTGCTGAACATTTTGCTCGTTATTTTATAAATTTATAAAATATATATGAATCCAAGGGAGATAGCCAAATTTTCCTAAAAATCTTTTTTATAGTGGGAAATAAAATCTGTGAGAAAGTCTGAACAAAATTTTCGTTGTCTCTTTTAGATTCAGAGATATCCCTCGAGAACTCAGTTGATAGCTGAATCCACTTGTTACTCTTCACAACTGAAATGCTTCAAGGATTTTTCAATCTGAGGAACTTACAGGAACGCATCTTCTTAGCTGGATATCCACACTGTGCACATTGTGACTTTTGAATGTGATAAGACGATCTACCACAACGCCTGCAGAGCGTGTGTGTCTTGTTGCGACGCTTTCCAAAGCTCGATGTACCCTTCGTCTACAAGAGAAATCACAAAACAATTTTCAACACTTGATCAACATTTTTTATAATCATTATTGATTATTTTGAGGGTATTGTTGAATTAGGGCAACACGTGTGGATGAAAACATCTGATGATGGGTGACGTGGGAGGCTATAACCTCTCCGGTGTGAGCACTCGATAAACTTCACTCAATTTTTTATGTTTTGGAATAAATATTGGGGTAACTTCTTTTATTGGAGGGTGATGCACTTATTTGTTCGATTTTAATTGAGCTTTGTTGACGGATTACTCGGGATTTTACGGATTTTCAAGGGGGTATTATTTTCTTACCATTTTGCACGAAAGAGCACTCAAAAAGAAACGACAGAGGGCGTCGTTGTTAGGGAGAGGGGGAACCGGATGTGAGGACGCAGAGTTGGGTGAAGGAGAGAGATTTCCGGTTTTCAAATTTTTCCTTTGAATATAAGAACGCATATTGAATCGGATTAAATATTGTTCTTCTGAACAATTTTGTAAACATATTCTTTTATGGGTGGAGAATATATAATTCAGTAGCGAAGCGGTAAAACTGTTTCAATAAATATCTCGAAATCTAAGGCACTTAGAAAAATTTTTATGACGCAGTCAATTAATTACAAAGGAAATATTAGGAACCATATATTGTCAATGAAATGTTCAGTTGCAAAAAACAGTTACAAATAGTAAATTGTAATTACAGGATAAAAATGATGAAAATTATTGAAAACTAGAAATTCTGCAAATATATAATTTTATTAAATTTCCATAAGTCTGTCTACATCAGTTAAGACTTCTCGAGAGTGGGTTCCACCACCAGGAACAATGTGCTGAGCTCCAACGAGGCAGTCCTTCAGCTCTGTGCCCTCCTCGATGACACAATTGTTGCATAAAATGCAGTTGTTGATGACACATCTATGAAAATTGCATAAAACAATAGTCAACAAATAATGATCCATGAATATTCATCAATTTTTTCAAATGTGACGCCGTAAGATGATACCTCTGCTTAATGACGACATTCCCCATGATGACGGAGTCTGCAACTCTTGTTTTTTGCTCTATTACAGAGCCAGGACCAATGTGACTTTGTTTAATCGATGTTTTCTCATCGACCGAGGCTAGTTCATCGATTCTACAATTTGTTACTTGAGTACTCTTGACTGTGGCCAAAGGAGAAATCACGTTGTTTGTTATATTGCAGAATGGAAGTTGAGGAAGCTGAAAAAAATGAAAATGAAAACGTGAATTTTTTTATTCTGTGGGGAATTGATTTGGACAAATATCTTTGGAGCTAGAGAAAGAAATTAGATGAACGATCCGATGTTAAATTCAATTCGCAAATAGTTGATATGAAAAAATAGTAAGGCATTTATTCTGGGGAATTGCATGCATCTAAAAAAAGCTCTCTTAATTAATAAGATATGCATGTTTTGATATTTTTGGAGAAGTTTGCCTGGTGAATTACCTGACTATTGGCCAAACTGTACATTTGCACAGTGTTTGCTCTGAGTCCAAACTTGTCGGTGACCAGATGCGCATAGCATCTGATCAAGTCTCCGTGATAAGCTCCTTCGAGATCGAAGGAGTGGTCATTGAACGCTGACATCTCCCTTATCAATTCATCCGGGGATTTTTCTACAGCGAATCGGAAGATGTCCTCTCTGATGTCCATTTTTACTATCGAAGTATTTTTGTCGTCAAGAGCTTGTTTCGGAGGCCTGCTCAACTGTTTGCTGACGATGTAGGGAAGCAGTTCACCCTTGAGAGTTCCAAAATTCCTTGGAAACACGAATAAAATTTTTATTTGATTCAAAGAAATCGATTTCAAGCCTAAAAAAATTAAGTTTCCGACAGTTGAAGAAACAATTTTAATTGTTTATTCATAAATAAAAAATGTAAAAAAAATAATGAATCCGTGCAAAATATAATTTGAATGACGCTGAATATTCATGATTCTTTTCATATTTCTCTCGCGCAATTTAATTGACAAATTCAATGCTTCAAAATGGTTGAGCCTCTAGTATGGTCCGTACCAAACTGTAAAAGATACTCGGATATTATTAAAGTACGTAAATTATTTACTGAGGGACCGTGAGTCGATACTGCTCTACAGACCACGGAGTTCTCAACAAAAAAATCTCTTGACTTTTTTTTGTATCCCTGGTTTTAGAAATTTATCACTAAACGTTGACTCAATTTTAACAATCTGCAATTCCCAATTACGGTGATTCTCTCAAATACAAATTTCTCATTAATAGCGTTCTTATCAAGAGACTTGTGAAAAGGTCTCTTGATAAATACTTATATCAATTTTAATAAAAAGGAAAAATCATTACTTGTTATGCACCAAGAAGTCGAGTACCCATTTCTTCATAATATAAAAATGTGCATCCAACAATTTCGAATGAATAGTAAAGCTCGTGTGTTTCCTCAGCAACTTCTGGGAAATAGTGAAAGTCTCCTCGAAATCAGAGGCAGAGGCAAGGAAAACCAATCGATTAGTTCTATTGTCGATGCCAATTAAATCAGTCTCTGGCTTTTGTTTACTCTTGGGCCCAGGCGTGACGAATGTCCCAGGGACCTTTGGAGCCGGTAACATCAGGGCTGTAATACTCGCATTGTATTTTCTGTACGAATTGAGGATCTCAGAGATGTCGATATCAGCAATCAAATCGCAGGAAACCACGATGAAGTCTTTATGAATTTTATCACTGATGAATCTCACAGCGTCGGCTGTGCCCAGATCCTCGCCATCTGGTATTCCAGTGACTTCTGGTTTTAGTGTGAGAGAGAGTTTGTCGAGGACTGAGGAGACTTCTTTACGCGTCGATTCCGTGACTACGACGATTGCCTCGGTGAAGCCTGCCTTTTCGAGGGAGGCAAGGGGGTAGTAGATCATTGGGAGATTGTGCACTGGAAGGAGGCACTTAGGTTTGCCCGCTGTCAGCTCTGTCATCCTGGAACCCTTGCCACCCGCCAGCACAACTGCTTGGAACTCTATGTACCTCACCATAATTTATTTATTGTTTTTTCCCTAGAAATAATTGCAGAACTGATGAAAAGTATTTACTTATTGATTTATTAATTCGTGAAAGAATAGGTCGCTTCCATAGTAAGGGGGGAAATAATAGCGGTAAATTAGGCCATTTGACAAAAATTTTGAAAAAAGAAAAATTGAAAAATATTGATAATTGAGGGAGTTATGATTTTTCGAAAATGGCTAGTTTTTGTCCAATTTTTTTTTTTTTAAACAGCAATTATTCATTTGAGACTTGTAAATTCGAACCAAACAATTATTATTATTAAAATAAATTAAATTAAATACTACATATTATGTATTAAATTTAAATAATAATTCTTATTATTAGTAATAATAATAATAATAATAATAATAATAATAATAATTCAATTTATATTATGTATTTTGTGTATTAAATATTCTCTGAGCAGAATAAATTGTATAGAAAAATAGAATTCCATGGAATTTTTCTGTAGAATATTTTTTAAAGAGGAAATTTCGTATCCAAAAATATGATTCTAACGTGTGATCAACGATTTAACCATTATAATTAACAAAAAATCTTTTTATCTTTTACTATCATTTATAAAGGGAATTGTGTTATTATGGAGCAGCATCCAAAGTTAACCTCAATGAATTTTATTACCTTTGGTAAATCCTTCTCAATGCTCTTCAGTGAATAACAATTAATCCAAATCACTTCTTCACTTTATTTTTTCTGCAGACACTTCAAACTCACGTGAATTGCTCAACTATCAACAATATTGCATCAAAATATGTCTTGCAGGCAGAATAATAACAACGAGTTCAGCCAGAGAATTTGTCAAAACTGGTTGAAAACCCACCCTAAAACCCGCGGGAATTCAAATGTCGGGATGTTTGAGCATCTCATTATCTTTCGATATTTTTCCCTGAGCAATAAGATTGATTATCAATCTTAGAAAACAATTTTTGCCAGTGACATCTAAAATTTACCTGGACACCTGCAATTTGTCGACAAATTGTCGACAAATTGTTGGGATTGGGATTAGGGTGTCCTGCGGCCCGGGGGGGGGGGCAGGCTCCGAATCATCCGCGCCCCATAAGNATTCCAAAAAACAGATAAAAAGATGGGGCTAAATTTTTTTTCTAGTTGCAAATTGGAGACTGAAAATTTTTAAAAAGGAATGATCAACTAGAAAATGGAGAAAATTCGTTTCTCTTTATTTGTGTCGATGCTAACTTGGAATCACTGTTTTTTGTTCGAATATAGGCGAGATATAAATATTTTAGAATTTTGCGATCTAATTTTAACGAGAAGAAATGAAAAAGGAATCAATTTTTCAGTGTCTCCGGAAAGTTTTAAAATCGATGTATTTTCGATTCAGTACCTATTGCGTATGGGATATCCTATCGTCCTATCGTAAAAAGGAGAAAGAAAATCGATCTCGAAATATCTCGAATATCTCGAATCTTAAGCGTAAGCGTAAGACTGAAACCGAAGCGCCACTACGTGAGGAGATGAGGAGGCGCGTGCGTAGGAGGCGCGGCCGATCTCGTACGAATAAATATGAAATGCAGTGGATTGAAAGACCAAACAATATTGGTCATCTAATGAAAGACCTCTCTGTTTTTTCTCCCTATAAAATCATTATTTATGTTTATGTAAACTCTCGTCACTTCTTAGCTAAATGGATTCTATGAATTTGACTCAATAATCCAACAGTATCATCCTCCTTCAGCCCGAACAGCACTGATTTCAGTGATGCTCTCCAATCAATTATGTCAATTTTTCTCTCAGTGTGACCTCCAAAAAATTTCAATGATGTTTTTGTCCCGATTTGTGAGGGGGTGTGCGCCCCACAACGCATCACTTTTAATGCACTTAAATGCGGGCGGCAGCGCAGCGAGCGACCAACACTCTACCCATTTTTGCGTGCACTTTTCCCCTATTCCGTTGTAAGTAAAATTGTAATTGGCCACCGGCCAGGGAAAATTTTGTTAAAAACAAACACAATATTTGGTTATCGATGAATTTTGCAAAATAGACATGAAAAATAGGTATACAACCCGTTGAAGCTGTTACACGCAATCACAACATCATCTTTTTGGAGGCTTTTAACTCAGTCTAAATAGATTAGAGTAGAAATAATCGAGTTCAGAGACTGAGAAAGAGAGTAGAGTCGCAGTAATTGAGAGACAAAAAACAAACGGGGGGTTGTGCCGATGCCTTCATCGAAATTTTGCCGAAAATATCATTATCTCTGTATAATTTTTTCTTCCCGTCAATTTCATTGGCAGCATACTTTCGAATGGTTCGACTCGTCATTTCCATTATTAACTTTCCGATTCACAGGGGAGTTAATTGTTATCATTCAATTATCATCAAATCTCATTTTCAATCCCAGGGGTGATATCTTCCGATCGCTAATTTGGATGAGTGACAATTGAGCAATTAGTTTGACATTAATTAATGGAAACGTTAGCAGAATTTTTGATTATTACATTCAAGTTTCGAGTTAGGTATAACACTGGAATAAATGATGTTCATCTGTCTCTATTGTTCATAAGGCAATAGATTATTTAAAGATATACTGACCTTTCAAAGTCTTCGGTTGATGAAAATAGTTATCGAACGACTTGATGTATCATAGGGTGCATTAAAAAGGGAGAAACATTTTGGACCCAACCCATTTTACCCCGTTCGTCGAGAGACAGCGTCATTTTTCGTTTTTTTGGCTTTAACATGCTCTTCACACCACAATTTTCATTCGATTAAATTTTTTTTCAACATGTTCGTTAGGTTCCATAGAATAAAAGTTTGTATTTTTTAAAAATTATCTCAATTAGATCGTAGTAAAATCAATTTTTTTCAGTCTACTGTTTTTTTTTAATTCTTAAAAGTATTATTCTGAATAGTTGAACGTTGAGATATAGTACATAACAGGTGTTCACCCTGGGAAATGGGGAGGTTGATGGGAAATCAATTTAGAAACTAAAAATGAATGAATCGAAAAAAAATGATTTTACTATGGTTATTAACATCATTAACATGATTGAAAAAAAATCCCAACATTTATCCTATGCAATCTACCGAGTGTTCTGGAAAAAAAGTTTAAATCGGATAAAAATTGTCGCGCGAGAAGCGATTTAAAGTCGAAAAATACTGATCGAAAACTGTTCAGACGGTGATATATGTATTTTTTTTTCAGTTCTCAGGTGAAACGAGTCTGTTATGAATGACTGTTACTGACCTTAGTTATCTAACAGCTGTCAAGGATATACATCCTAAATATACTTAAAGGGATATCCCCCGGGGGTGTTGACGAGCGAAGCGCGCGGGGGGCAAAGCCTCCTAGTACAGTGGACTGGGAGATATAGCCACTCAAAGGAATAGAATAGAATAGTACAGTGGACTCTCCTTTAGCCGCCGACTCGGTAATCCAACATCCCACGACCGTACACAGTAAACTTGTTGCACTATGTTTATCCGAACCATATGCTCTATTCGATGGAAAGTTTCCGACACTTCTCAAGATGAATCTCGATTTGTTTCGAACGTCATTATTCATTGAAAGATTCGCCTGATTTGAATTAACTGCACTGACAATGAGGAAAATTTTCTAGAACAATTCATGTGTTAGCACCATAAATGAGTCACAATTTGCACACGTGGAAACTTACTGTGTACACAGAGAGAAAAATCGACATAAGACAAAAATAATTCCTTGAGTGGAGAACATGGCATGCACATTCGATCAATTCATGATAGATTTCAGACAAGAAATCGGCGCCCTTTGGGCAAAAGGAGGATGATACTGAATGAAAAAATGATATTTTTTTCTGGAAATTAGATAATATTCCTGAAGAGACAAAGTAAGTTTGAGAGAAGGAAAAGATGTTATTGCTTTCCTTCAAGCTCATTGCGACTGAGCGCAAGTGACGGTTATATTTTAGAAATATCTGAAATATCTGAATTCTGTATTAATGCAATATGAAAGTCTCTGATCGATGATTCACTGAACAACAAGTCTGTATAACTGGATCCTTTCGACAATTCTTTATCGATACGGCTATCAAATCGGATTTCCTCCGATTTTTTCACCCGAGGGGCATCTTTCTTCGGAATCTTCGGGACAAGTTTCGCCTCCTCGAGACGGTTCCGATTTTCTCTCCGCGTAGAACCTATCTAACAAATTTCATTATTTTCTTTAGAATTTGAATGCTTGGAGGGAATGATTGAGCTGAAGCTCCTTGCGGTCTTGCAAATTTGTATTCATTAACACTTGTTGGCGCTAGACTTCAATTCTTCCCCTATCTTGGTATATCTGAAGTCCGAGGTATACACTTCAGTACATATCGTGCCATTTTACTAATGAATTGCAGTGAATTATGGGTCGTAAGTACATTTCAGATCCTGTACAGATCACTTCACCCAACGGAAATCTGTGCGAGTGGAGGGTCATTCTGGTTCTTGAAAGTGGTCGTCTCGATTTATGCAAACTTCTATTAATTTATGAATGGAGGGTTTCTCAATACTTCTCAGGAATTGGGTCCTTTGTTGTACGATGAAAATGGAGATGTCTTGAGCAGAGCCTCAAATTGCGTCATGATGATCAATATATATTGTTTATTTCACAGAGAATTATTGGATGTAAATATTTAACGAACCACTTTGCCCGATCTTAAGCTGTTTATGAAAATCGAGGGTGGTTCGTATTCTTGCCAATGCTTTTAATACAAATTCCCTTGGACCAACCAGACAATAAGACAATAAGACAATAAGTCCTTTCTTGTAAAAAGGAAATGGGTCGTCATAAGCAGATTCGAAAATTCTTGGATAATCAGCTTTATCCCCTGATGACGTCAATATTTTTCGATAGCTGTGTTGGAAAACAAGTGAAAGGTTATGTTGCAATCTCCATGTTTCTCATTTTCTTCTTCGACAAAGTTCGCATATCCCTAGTAACAACCTGGAAGCTTCACTTGCAAGTCCGTTTGTACACAATCAGTTAGTCCTGGAGTTCTTAGTTTATTCTTAGAGAATATCAGGAACCTTCTTTCCATTACCGTATACCTTTCGATTTCTTACGGATTCTCACTTTTCCAGCAGCATAATAATTCCTAGTGCTTCTTCCAGCTTTCGAAAAATTCGAACCCCTCCCGAGGTGTTCCCTCGCGGCCACCCATTTTTTTTTTTAACTATGTTTTTATTTGAAGTCCAACAATATTTACATATATACAGTATTTACATATATCAAAAACCAGTCTTGAAAAAAATTATAATGAGAGATATTTTGTTTGGTACATAAACTTTGGTCAAGTATTATTGACTCTCGAGCTTAATCAGTATTTTATAGAACATATTATGTGTGTATAGCAGTGTATCATTTTGTAGTTATGATTCTTCGAATTATTTTCATATTTAGGAGTTGATGTGCTTAAAAAAAAAAGAGCAAGGGGTTGCTTTATATGAACATGGAGAAAAAAAAAAGCACTTCAGCTCGCGGCCACCCATCCTTCTAGTGAACACGCTCAGCGCTGATTAGCTTCTCAAAGGTAAGCCGTCGCACCACCCCCGTTTTTTTTAAACCATGTTTTTATTCAGGAATGACAGCCAGTATTTACAATATTTACTTAAAAACGAGTATCAAAAAAAAGTTCAATGAACGTTCTTTAATGGAGTGTATAAACTTTTCGCCGGGAGAGGCTCTCGAGTTTATTTAAGCCCACCACCGCCGTGCGCTGGGCCCGTCGGGCAGCAATCAGGCGATAATAAGTTATTAAATATTATTAAAAATTCTTCAATTTTTACCGAGTGTATAGAGTATATACATTTGTTTGTCGAATGGCGCAAACAAAATTTCGATTCAATGAATTACTGATTTGATATTAACAAATTTCCGACAATCGCTGGTTTTGGCAACCGTTTGTACTATCGAACTGAAATAAGTGTTAAAATTATCATTAAACGTGTCAAGATTATCATTAAAATCAGAAATTGTTGCGTATTGAACAGCGAATTTGAGTGGACGGGAGGTCGCTGGCCAATGAAGACACACCGCGCAATATGGGCGGCGGATTTGAGTGGTAAATAACGAAATTATCGGAAATTTCAGTGGATCTGTCACTTGATAAAAATTTCCAAGAAAAGTGCCGGGCGAATTTTATTAAAAATTTGGACAGGATTGACTGATTGATACCCGTAATATTGTGATAGTTGGGTTAAAACCATGCACGGAGAGAAATATTCAATAAAAATTACGTATCTTTTCCGTAATTCCGGAGCGAAATGTGGTTGTAGGAAATTATACGGAACTGTCACGGAATTTTTCCGGAGCGTTCCGTAATTTTTATCTGAATCTCTTGTGAAAAATTACGATACCGTCACTTAAATTTTCTGAGCTGATTCCGTAATCGGGGAGTGAAGGTGAGAGTTTCGTAATTTTTACTGAACATTTCTCTCCGTGTGGGCTAGAGGCTAAATTACATCCCCTTGTGCATCGATCCAAAATACAGAAATTTTTTACGTTCAAACTCGCTTGGAAGTGTGGAAATGGACTTCACTGACAAATCGTGTCCAATCAGAATGCAGATTTTAGCGTTTGCGCCCTATGTTGGCGCGGCAGCTTGAAGCTTCGACTCGTCCAATATATAAGTTGTCCTAGTGCATTCGTGTGAACAGTGCAAAATCTGAGTTCGAAGAGAATTTTTGAAAAAGGAGAAAGTGGTTCAATTCACCTTCGTCGCAGTTTCAGTCTTCAGAGAAAAATCAGTCAATCATCAGGGCATGAGTTTGTAAGGTAAGATACTTGATCATTCAGCCATAAGGATATCCAAGCGCTTTAGCTGTTTTCTCCAGTGAAATCATTTTCAACTTTTGTAGTGAAACATCAGACTTTCATTTGAGCCCCATTTGATCACAAGTTTCTGGACATTTTACAATGATTTTGTTATTTAAACTTTGCGCGTTTGAATTTGAATCACGACGTTGAAGCGTTGCAAGACATTTTAAAAATAAAGAAAAAATGTTAAAGTTTACTTTTGGGGGAAGATTGATGGAATAATTAAAAAAATGCAATTTCAATCATTCGAGCTTTTCTTATAAATAACTTATAAACAATCACTTTTCCACTATGAAAATGATTTGTTCGGAATTGTACCAAAATTATTCATATTCAGAATTTTACCATAAATCGATTTTATGCCTAAAAAAATTAGGTTTCCGAAAGTTTAAACAATTTCAATTATTTATTTATGAACAACGAATGTTTAAAAAATAGTAATTCTATACAGAATGTCATTTCAATGTCATTTGAATGACGCTGAATATTCACAATTTTTTTTCAAATTTTTCTCACGCAATTTTATTGATGAATTTGATAGTGTGGGCTCTACCAAACTGTAAAAAATATTGGATCTCTTTCACTTAATTTTGAAGGAAATTATTATACTTACAATTCGAGGGGTTATTCACTACCGAATATCGTGACACATGATTGCTGATTTCAAGTTATTTTAGATGTTTTATAGGATTTTGATTCCGATTTCATGATTTAAAATATTTTTACATGAATTCTAATAATTTCAACTGATTTCAAACGATTTTAAAGTATTTGAAAAGTAACGGACCGAAATTGAAACTTCCCATTTAGCTTCAATTTCGTTTTCGGCATGGCTACGAAAAACAATTCAAAGAGCGAACAAAAACAGCACATATCCGTTGGCGCCAACTCTTGAAAAGATTCAAGTTAGAAGGTCTAGATAGTACATTTCGTGATGAGACCGGAACAATTTGTCTAATGAATATGAGAAACGAATATGAAACAAACTATTATATTTATTTCAAATAAATCACTGACGAAATAAATCACCCCCCCCCCCNAATTACTCAAGTGCGTATTCTTATCACTCGTATTTTAGAGCAAGCCAACTCATCAGAATCTTTGATACTATATACCTATCTTCAAAATTTCAATCATTCTCAAAATTTCTCCACTTACCAGCAGACGCCGGGATAATTTTAAATTTTGAAGTGTTAAATTTTTAATTAGTTAATTGGTTAATATTTCTCAACAATTTTCAAATTATTAAATTAATCGTCAATTAAATGTCAAATTCTCTATGAAATAAACAATCAGGACATTTGGAATTTCTGACTTGGAATTTTTTTTGATTTCGTTGTATTTTTTTTATTCATATTTCTTTCCTACTATCATTACGGTTTTATAGGCTTCCTATTTGTCCGATTTTTATCTGCGTCATTTCGTTGTATTTTTCAAAAATTTCTACTGTTCGGTAGAAATCAAACAAAAATTTTCCCTGGCGCAGTTGTTTTACAATTCTGCTAACATGATTGATAACTTTAATGGGCCTCTGATGTACTCACTTATTACGCCTTCATTCATTGATTTACACTTCCAATCTTCATATGATGAACATAAAATCACATTACAATCTTAATAATCTGTACTCCACTTCCAACTGTTCTCCCTCGCTCCTCACATATTCATCCGATTTTTTAAAAATGAAAAATGAAATCGAACAACAGAACCTTGAGGGGAGCGTTGATTCACTGAACACACTTATTTCTGAGTCACTGCATTTTTCATTCCTTCCCCGAATAATGAAATTCAGATAGCAATAAGAATCCCCGGACAGACTCTTGATTGCACTAATAGATTTAATAAACGAGTCATCCGCTATTCTAAAGATAATATAAGGAGTAGCGATCCTTCGGGATACGAGAGGGTATTCTTAGTCGCCTGATCTCGGTGAAGACATTGATATACCGAATATGCTTTATTTCAGACTCAATTTTTCCATTCGATTGAAGGGAATTTCATTGCAATGCAATGGATTAACTATAATGCCTTCGAAAACTGTTTTCATTTGCTTTGCATTTGACATCACTTTCCTGACTTTTAAAAATCATCGACTGTTATTCTTTTAGTGATAGCGCTCGTCTAGCTAAGGTGAACACATCATTAGTCCAATATTTCTATCGAAGTGAGCGTCAAGATGCGATGATTTAAATTACATATCAGAGGATAAAACCTTCAGAATTGGAATTTATTTATATTAATCATGATAATTACCATTTAAATAATCGTCCATAAATGTGAAATGCTCATGAAATCGGAACATTCAATAAAAATTACGTATTTTTCCGTGATTCCGGAGCGAAATGTGGTTGTATGAAATTTTACGGAAAAATTGTAGTACGAGTACTGAAAAAAATCACAATCCACACGGAGAAAAAAATTCCAGAATTTTTCTGAAGAAATTCAGGCAAAAATTACCGTGCCGTCTGTTAAAGTGGGTTCAATTGTCAAGTGCCAGAAAAATTCCGGTGCTGCATAGTAAAAATTCCGGTACCGCACAATAAAAGCTTGATCTCTGACCGTTTTCTATTACATGAGAAATTCTATTCGATAGTTAAAAATGAGTAAAGATTGTCATTCCGTATATCATGATATTAATTTTTTTAAACCTCCCCTCGATATCCTCAGGCAAATGTATCTCTACAGCGTTATACACCTCATAAAGAGAAAATAAAGGGCACTTGTTTTATTTCTTAACCGTTTTATCACACCACTAATTAATAGTTCACTGAATTGATATTAGGAACACAGTAACTTGGGGTTTCAATGGGGAGGTATGTGAGAGTGGAGGCTAGAGGAGGCGGCGGAATAAATCATCTGGTCACGTTGATGTTCGCGGCTGCGGAGGGAGGACGAAGAGGGCCAAAATCTTACGAATGCGCGATTGGGTCCTAGGATTCTGGCGGAGTACCGGAAAAATTTGCCAGCCAGTGTCATAATTTTTCTCGTATTTCTCGTAAAAATTCACTGTCTCTTCGATTTTACCGTGCTGCACAACAATTTTTCCACGCATTTATCTGAAAAAGTGACTCGTGCAACAGTACTTTTTCCTACTCTTTGCGGTACATTTCGTCTGGAAAGACCATTCGAACCCACTTTACTGTGCGAGCACGGTAATTTTTCTCGTACTTTTCTCTCCCACCGGCTGTGAAAAATTCTAGTGCTGTTAAGGTAAAACTTCTTGGTATTTCTGGTAAAATTTCGGGGGATTTCTGTGAAATTTTCACAGAAATACGGGGGAAAATTCACGTTTTCCCCAATAAAATTTCTAGTGTCCCGCGCTAACACTAGAATTTTCCTAAAAAATTTCTCTCCTTGTGTCACGGAATTTTTCTAGAGCGTTCCGTAATTTTTGCCGGAATTTCAAGTGAAAAATTACGGTACCGTCACATAAATTTTCTGAGTCGATTCTGTAATCGGGAAAAAAAAGTACTGACGTAACCGCGCGAAGAAAAAAGTTGCTTTTTTCTACCCCAGTTAAGCACATTGATCCTCGGGTTAAATGTGCTTATTGAATGTTATTCGAGTTTACTAATTCCTGAGATTTCATCGTCAGCGTAACTTTTCGTTTACCCCCCCGTGTGGATTCCACTAGACAACCTCCGCGTAGTTGAAGAACAATTAATAAAGTCTGGTTCCACTGAGCCCAACTCATTTATCCCTCGGATTATTCCGTAAAAAAGTTGATGCTAACTTTGTTACCTCAGGGGTGAAATAGATCGTCACACATACAACGGACGTGGAGGAATAAACTGGCTGACATACCCCGGACCGTTACTACTCATTCCGTTCTGCATGAGCGTGCTGTTGACCTTCAATAAAAAATTTTTGCCTTCTTCACTAGCGCCGACCCGGCTGCAAGCGAGCTGGTCATCGATCATGTGTTGTTCATGTAATTGAGAATTTAAGGGTGCCAAGTGAATTTGGCGATGACCTTGAAAATTGACATTCACCAACAAAGTTATAATTTTTTAAATTAATAGTATTACACAGATGGTGAACATCGGTGACAATTTTAAAATTTTAGAACTTCTGGATATCGAGAAATTAAATAAACAAAATCAGTCTTATACACGGCCTCTGATGGAGTTTTGATTAAATCGAACGTTTCAACCCCCTAGGAACTCAAGAAAAATTTGAAAAAATTTGAAGATATGGGGAATGATGTGTTCAATGTGATGGCGACAAAAAAAGAATGGGGTACCGGGGTGAATAAGAGAGATATTTCAACTCTCGAGGTTCGTCACACGAAATAGAGGATTTTCCGCATTTATTTTCTCGATGTCTAGTTCCGGTTGCGGATTTGAAATTGCGTCGGATGGATGAATACATATTTCTCCAATGATGGAGGGAAAGAAAAAAATTTTTTTGAATCTTTTTTCAAATTCACTTGGCACCCTTAACGAATTTGCAAGAGAATTCCTTTGTTGTAAAGTCACACCACAACTTGCAACAGTTGAATTTTCGGTTGATTTACCTCCTATTTAAACGGCGACAAATCTCCCACTGACCCAATGACCATAGCCTTGAAATGGATTAAATATTTCCCTCAAGGTTTTTTGCAAATAAACATTCCTACGAAATCCGGGACAAAATTACTCCCCTTCCATTTCGGCCACGGTGATCGACAGACGAAACACCTTAAGGGGAAACGGAACCCCTGCGTTTATATGAATCTTTAGAATTGTGTTTTCTCCTGCAATTATTATTTTTTATTCATTAAACTACTTCATTGACTCAACAATGCGATAATCGAGTCGATAAAGTAATTTCATAGAAAGAAATTAATAATTGTAACAAAAAACAATTCTAAGATTTGATGTAGACAAAGGGGTTCCGTCTCCCCTTAAGGCGACTGCTGCACTTAGTCCTATCGGCTGCACAGCAGCGCGTTCAAGGCACCATGCGCCAAATAATTAGCAATGTTGATAATCCACGTAAAAATTTTTTTTTCCCGTGACATATTATTTCTTTGAACTACGAGCGCGTTTAGCAGGGAATTTGACGAACTTCAAAGAAGATGTATGCAACTCGCCGAATATCCTCATCAAACTCACCCTTTATACTCAGGCATGTGTAAATGTCAACGGAGCTATAGCCATTGTCTCATGCATGAGGACTGGAGACGGTAGAATCGATATGGCCCTTGAGACCATTCGAGTATAAATCCTCGTCAAGTAATTTCATTGTTTACTCCCATGTTCCATGACAAAGGATATCTCTTTAAATCGGTTCAAATCCGACTCAAATCTAAGTCCCTTGATTATTCGAGGGATGTATCTATCCAGGGGGACCTCATTCTAATTTGGTAACTCATTCTTTGTTGAATATCGGATAGCTTGTCAATCTTGTTGATAAATACTAAAACGTGGAAAACAACCAAACGGGAAATAGCTTTTGTCTTCATACAGCCCAACTATTTTCGATAGTAAATTAGCAATGTGCTTTCGAACGGTGATTTTGCTCATCATTTTCTTCTATTATGTATGATTCATCATGTTATATGATGTTTACGTTAGATTTCCTGCGAAATCTGTTGTATAAATCAAATGAAAACATGATGCTATCTATATTATCTTGAAAATTGAGACTTTTTCGTGCATAATGGATGAATGCAGTAGCGAAGTGGTAAACCGGTCTAAGTCGATTTTGACTTTTGACCAGTTTTTAGTGAATATCACAGAATCGAAGGGAGATAGCTACATTTTTGTCAGACCCTTTTTTGTAGCACTCAATTTGCTCCAGAAAAAAGGTTATCACGAAAATTTAATTATCTCCTTTAAATTCGGAGATATCAGTTGATGACGTTGGTTATTTCCATGGTTAACAATAAGAGGAATAATTAATGGGATGTTGGAAGGGTCCCATTAATTATTCCTCTTATTGTTAACCATGGAAATGACCAACGTCATCAACTGTGATTGTAAAATTTAGAGTGACATTCGGTCATGGAATTTATGTTTGGTTTTCAGAGCCTGAAGAAGCTGCGATTTGCAGCGAAACGTCGCGATTTGACAATAAATTAGTATTGCTGAACTCTTCCAACATCCCATTAATTATTCCTCTTATCCGGAGATATTCTTCAAAAACTCAACTAAGAGATAAGTCGACTTAAACAGTTTTACCCCTTTGCTACTGAATTTGAAACATGATATTTCACTTAGAAAAAATTAGTTCGACTGAAAAATTATATGTTCCCCTGAAGACACTCGAAAAGAGAGGGGGTCACCGGGAACTCTCGCTAGTTACCGTTCATCATCCGAAATTGCAACATACACATGAAATATCAGATAATTTATCAACGGATATAATGCACCAGATGTCAACAATACAATTGTCGCTGGAAAAATTGTCTTCAGTTTTCTTTTCATTTGGGGATTTCGTCGCGGAAATTTTCTCCTAAAAATATAATTCATTGATTCTCATCAGTTTAATTCGGTTCATTTCTATTGATCACTATGTATTCCATAATTTTGGAAAATTATTTAATTTACGATCGTTGGATTTTTTGCAGACTGACAGATGTGAGTGAATTCTTCTCTCAATGAGGACTATCGTATTCGGTTAGTGTAACAAACCCATATAATCGGCTTGAATAGTACTCAGCGAGTTATACAGTTCGAAGCTTGATTCAGACTACTCTGTGTCAACTCAAACTGAGTTGAAAATATTATGAACTTCAAGATAATCAACACTGCCGGAGAGTTAATCGAACTTCCAGTGGTGCACTTGGATCGGCTACAATATGAAAAGTGTACCATCGCGGGGGCTTATAAAGTGAAGATAAAAGGTGGAGCAGGATTCATTCTCAACTTGGAGAATGCTTTCGCAGTTCTTATCATGCCCAAGGAGCCAATTATCTTCGATATCTGCATCGATGGATTCGAAGAGATATTGGAAGCGTCGCAGAATACTCTACTGACATTTCAATTCGAAAATGAAGAACTGGATGGTACATAATAGTTCCTGGAGGATAACATCACGAGCCAAGAAAATGGACACGTAGGGCGAGTACATAGAATAAACTATTTTTGTATTCCGCGGTAATTACAGCAGAAGTCTCCAAATTGAATGTGAATCTCTTTCCATTCGAAATTTCAAGATGCCTTTTTTTCTTCCTATTTTTGAGGGAGGAGAATCCATATCTTTCAGCGATTTTCACCATTTGTAGTGCGAACTAAAGTTATCAACAATTCAATTTGTTTAACCTGGGTTTGCTCGAAAACAATCGAAGGTCGGGAAAAATCGTCCAAATAGAGAAGGTTCCTCTAGCCAAACTGAATATTTTTGGTACTACATATCTACAATCCCATCATAAAAATAATATACAATATATAAAATTATCATTAAGAACGAATTTTATCACAATGTATTATACATTTCTTGAACTTCCTTTGGTCCTTAATATCGCAGAATTAACTGACTGTATGTTTAAAAAATAATAATCATAATGAAAAAAGAATTGTGTTTTAATTGAGTTTCGGATGTTAGGATTATCATTTTCTCCCACAAATGTATGATTAAAGTGTGAAAAATTCATTCTTTCTTCCAACAGTGTAGTAAAAACAGTTGTCCAGGAAATCTATTTCAGTCCAAGAGCCAGAAACTTTTTCGTTACGTTATTTATAATCAGGCTAGAACTTTCACGATGAGTCCATTGCAGAGTAGCAACAAGCAAATTGAGAGACTGGCAACCCTCCGGTTTCTACACGCCAGAAATGTCATTTCCAGTACTACTCCTTCGTTATTCGATACTCCCATACGTATTTTGCTCCCGAAAAATCTTTGTTTTATGCGAAACAAGGGATAGTAGTTTTTCATTTCGGCTGTCTAATAATCACAGACAAGAAATGAACCCTTAAATGAAACAATAATAATGATATGATAGCAATCTTGTAACTTGGGGATGAAATATTTGTTGATAAATTTTCCCCTATATGAGATATTTTCATTCTGAAACGGCACCATCTTGTGTGAATTATCCGCCTCTTGAGCCAAATATTTTGCTGTCGAAAGCAGAACAATTATTCACGTTTGAGACTTTCAAATTCGAACCCAACAAATTCTTTTGGCAATTTTCAACTAGCGATTTTGTTGGCCCAAACAAGAGTTGCTTGACAACGTGTTTGTTTTTCTTTCAGCAGACCTCGTCTGGTTTCGTCTTATTCAATTCCGGGACTATACGTTAAAGAAGGGAATTTATATAACATTCTACATCTTTGTGACGCCATAGCAAATGATTGGATGGGATTGGGGCGAGGTAGGAGATGTTTAACACCGCTACTACTTCAAACTGGATTAAGTTTCATCAATTCCAGTCTGAAATCACGACAGGATGACCTCCTAAATTTCCAATCGTGTTGTCTCGCTCATGAAATGGATAAATATAGAGTACAATGGAACTGCAGGGTGAAACCGTCGTTGTTTATGTTATAGACGACCGTTTTATCCTCCAGTACCATCGGACTACTTAATTTCACAAAATCAGTGGAATACGCAGGCTGGAATTCACCGGTAAGAAGCATCAGACATTTCTACATACACTGGATACTCCCTATCATTTCGCTTCTCTAAGATTTCAGTTGGGGAAGTCGACTTCCCCCACCATTAACACTCTAAGTGTGTGTAAATAGTCTGTGAGCTCCTCTGCGCAATAGTAATGCGCACTAAGACTACTGGCGGTACGAGATGACTGAAACAGACGGATTCTCTCTCTCTCTCTCTGTACGTATGAGCAGGGGCTTCCCAATCATTTAATTCGCGGAATTCGGTCCCCCGAAGCCGAAATCTTAGAGAGTATCCACTGTAAAAAGGCAGTTTATACAAGTCATTCACTTGGTACAGTCTGCGATTCCGGAAAAAAAAGGCTAAACATAGTCGATACGGACCTACACCGTGAAGACGTGCATAAATTCTAAGCATCTCAAATGTAGAAGATATCAATCCAATTTCGATGCAAAGAAGCCTATTTTTCAATACGGAATGCCAGAAGCGCACCAGCAATTCTTATTTCATCATTTTATGATATCGAGCGTGTAGCAGTTTCGTCACATGCAGCGTGCTCAGTATCGTAAATGAAGAGATGGAGAAATGACACATTTCTGGAATCAACTTCATCAGTCATGGGATTGAGAAGCAATTGGAATTGTTGCCTATGTATACCATTGCTCATCGAAAATGGAAGTAAGACTTTTATTTGAAATGGGTCTCACCTCTCTTTTCACTGGATAATGAAATAAAACTGGCTTTGATTTCAGAAGAATAAGACCTTAGTGATAATGCTTGGAATAACTACAGGAATTGTTGGAACTTTCCATTTCCCGATTTGCGACGCTCTAGATTGTATAAATATTGAGATTCGCAAATTTGGAAATGGGAATTTTCCACATCAACAGGACTTTCAACTGGGAGCAATCGCATATGGCTAATATAGAACTCTATTGTGTTTGTTTCCTATAGAGAATTTCATTTGGAGTGAATCAAGCAAACAGGCCTACCTAATCCTGCCAATGTCTTCATAATTTGGCCATCCTTCCTATTCTAAAAAGAACATACACTTAAAGTCGATAGCTATCGATATCTCGCAAGTCTGTCACGCCTATTTCTCACTGGTTCCAGTCGTCTGAGGCGGCAAATTTAATTCATGATTAATTTAATTATGAGATTTTCAATTATGATTGTTACAGTTACAGCGCGCATTAGCGCGCGTTCGGTCGCGTATGGCAAAAATCGTTATAACTGGCATCTGTCATGTGAGGGTCATATGACGCGTCAAAATAACGTACTGGGGAGACCCTTGAGGAGATTTTTACCATTCTTTATAGAAAGAATGGTAAAAATATCTCTAATAACTTTGTTCGCTGCATGATTATAACACCACAATTGCCTCTAAAAATAAGTAAATATTAGGGGGAGCAACAGTTTTTTGACTTCATTAATGCTTGGTCCATCCATTCACAGAGGCACAAAAGAGAGGAGTCAAAAATTTGTGTTCAATTGAGCAGCTGAGGTAAGATTGAGGTGACGCTTGCGGCAGAACAGAGTAATCAATATAGAAACAATTGGCATGACTACACCGGTGAGGGAAGTGGGGGATCATCGAAGCGACTGAACTACTCAATCTGAACTTCTCTACCCTGTGCCATTCTGCCTCTTTCCTTTCATTCTGAAGGAGTCAAAAAGCAGTTCTGATGAGCTTGGCAAATCGATATCCCAGGCATGTGCAGTGCACTTCGAATCCTTTACCGGCTGGCGGGAGTTGCTCTTCAGCTGTTCCGTGATTCGCCGGCACAGTTGTATTTCTCGTCCATCCATTATACACGACGATTAATATGATCTTTCAAATCACGTTTCTTTTTTTGATTAATTTCTCCTCTTTCTCCTTCCTCTCTTCCTCCTACGTACGAGTGCAAACGGACGACCAGTTTAATACGAGTGTTCAGAAATCGGCATTGAATAACATGATTCGTGCGATTAGTAAATCGGTAATGCAATGGTTTTTGGATAAAAAGTTGTGGATTAGAGAAAATAGTTGATTGGACAGTGGTTATTCTTGAGTTCAGGTGGTGGTAGTGTTGGCTGGTATTCAGAGTGTGAAAGTGCACTGGAATATCACAGTGGAACTCCAAGAAGCTAAAAAGGAGACAAAATGTTCAAATGTAAAGATTCATCGGAAGACAATACCTGGGGGAGAAGAGGGAAATAGAATTCAGTAGTGAAGTGGTGAACGGAGATAAGTCGACTCATTTCCCAGTTGAGCTTTTGAGGAATATTTCCAAATCTAAGGGAGAGAGCGAAATTTTCGTAATTACATTTGTTATAGCACTCAATCGGCTCCACAAAAAAGGTCGTAACAAAAATTTTTCCATCTCCTTTAGATTCCGAGATATTGACTGAAAACTGGTCAATAGTCAAAATTGATTCATCTCCTTTTACCCCTTCGCTACTGAATTAAAATGTTAATAATTAACGGCGCATCTCTTCTATTCAAGCATTCATCATCAGGTGAGAGATAGAACCGTAAAAAAGACAATCGGTTGTATAGAAGAAAGGGCTAATAAGAATAATGATGATGATAATATTCAATTAAGTTGAAAACTGAGCAAATTAATTAAAAAGAAATACCATTCAATTTAATGAAATGAAATAAATAATTGATTATACATGATTGGAGGAAGTGATGTGCAAGATACCGTCAGACCCTTCAAGTCATATTGTACAGCTTATATAACATTGCCTGAATTAAGTCACAGCCAAATGATTGAATGAATCATCGAGTTCGTGTGATAATAAAATATTTGAAAATTCTTCAATCATTTTATATTTCCTGATGATTCGTTAGGCCGTTCCAATCGAATATTAGTAGTGTATAAAAGATTAATTATTGGCTGTAATTGATTTTAAATGGCAAAAAAAATGGCGTTCATTTTTAATAAATTAACGGGGTAAGAAAAATTCTGTCTCAATTTCATATTTAAAGTACCCACGGAAAAGCCTGGGAATGTTTCGATAGGATCGGTGAAAGGACTAGTGGAATTTCCAATGGAAATGCTGAAATTTTTTAGGGAATGCGACAGCTTTCTATTTAAAATTCGTTTGTGCGTGTTATTACCTGGAAATGCGGTAACGCGAGCTAAGATTTTTACGCATGAAGAAATTCGGGAGAGGAAGTGTTGATGGGATATGGGATGTATAGTTGGGGAATGAATATTGAGGGGCCAACGGGTAATATGGCATCCGGGTAATTACATCTGGCGGAGCTTCGACTGGGGAGTTTCATAGGGCTTGAAGTATTGAATTGTGTTTCACCCTGACCGGACTTCGGAATAGAGGGAGGAGGCGAGGTTTCCCGGGTAATATCCCTAATAGTATTACTGCATTGAAAATGGTATAGACGCATGCTAACTGCTTCCGTCAATTTGTAATCGCTGCAACATGAATTAAAACTAATAGTAAAGTAATAATTGAATTGAAATTTACAGTTTATAGTTCCAAATCCAAGATCTGACACGTTGGCCCAGGGTGAAAAAATACAGAATCAATGTTCACTTGGCGGAAAAATTCGATTTTGCCGAAAGTCGACTTTCCCCCGGAAAAAGCCTAAATATGGCACTTTGGCTGCGGGTGAAAAAAAATTTTTTTTTATTTCTGCATTTCTGGGGCAAGT
>NW_021680493.1:1362535-1382693 GCF_001412515.2 Diachasma alloeum | reverse complement strand
TTTTTATTTCTGCATTTCTGGGGCCAGTGAGGGGCGCAGTAGCATTAGGCGGGCCAGAAAATACAGAATCAACGTTCACTCGGCGGAAAAATTCGATTTTGGCGAAAGTCGACTTTCCCCCCGAAAAAAGCCTAAATATGGCACTTTGGCTCTGGGTGCAAAAAAAAAATTTTTTTATTTCTGCATTTCCGGGGCAAGTGAGGGCCTCAGTGGCATTAGGCGGGCTAAAAAATACAGAATCAACGTTCACTCGGCGGAAAAATTCGATTTTGGCGAAAGTCGACTTTCCCCCCGAAAAAAGCCTAAATATGGCACTTTGGCTCTGGGTGCAAAAAAAAAATTTTTTTATTTCTGCATTTCCGGGGCAAGTGAGGGCCTCAGTGGCATTAGGCGGGCCAGAAAATACAGAATCAGCGTTCACCCGGCGGAAAAATTCGATTTTGGCGAAAGTCGACTTTCCCCCCGAAAAAAGCCTAAATATGGCACTTTGGCTCTGGGTGCAAAAAAAAAATTTTTTTATTTCTGCATTTCCGGGGCAAGTGAGGGCCTCAGTGGCATTAGGCGGGCCAGAAAATACAGAATCAGCGTTCACCCGGCGGAAAAATTCGATTTTGGCGAAAGTCGACTTTCCCCCCGAAAAAAGCCTAAATATGGCACTTTGGCTCTGGGTGCAAAAACAAATTTTTTTTATTTCTGCATTTCTGGGGCAAGTGAGGGTATCAGTGGCATTAGGCGGGCCAGAAAATACAGAATCGACTTTCACCCGGCGGAAAAATTCGATTTTGGCGAAAGTCGACTTTCCCCCCGGAAAAAGCCTAAATATGGCACTTTGGCTGCGGGTGAAAAAAAAATTTTTTTTATTTCTGCATTTCTGGGGCAAGTGAGGGTTTCATTGGCATTAGACGGGCCAAAAAATACAGAACCTAAGGTATCCGTCAGCCCCAAGGTATCTTCTACGAAGCCTCTACTGTAGTTTTATCAGAGAAAAAAAACATGTTCATATGAGTTAATTACAAAATGTATAAATCGTATTCGATAAGACACTAGGTGACGAATTGATATCCCAAACAACAACCAAAAGTCAATGTTTTATTCACCAGCAACAACTATTATCAGAATATCTAGATATTATAGACGAATAAACAATGAATTAACATGAGAAGATAATTTACATAAATTGCAAAATGACGAAAAAAGTTACGAATAAAGCGTTTGATTCCGAGACCATTGTACATTCAGCGAGATATGAAAAATCGACGTGTTCTGCTACGTTTTGTCGTTTTATTGCTGTTAATCATTTGTGTAAAATATAATATTCCATCACTTCAGCGGTCCGACCATCTTGAATTGACGTAGTGCCGCTGGGTCATCAGTATATTTTGCGTAATTATGACGAAGGTTTTTATAAAACTGGTTTCGTAGGGCAACCGCAGTCCTTTTGACGTTTAAAACGGCCTGAAATACCGGAAAATGGGAAAATAGTTAATGAAGCCCCTTGATCAGTCAGTATTGATAGGAATGTCTAAGAGGGAAGATGTCGAATCAAGAAAATTCTCATTCCTTCATCCCAAGTTCTCAGAAAAATGAGAGGGAGTGAATAGTTTTATTTTCTAATAATACTACATTATGTCATCAGGTGATAAAAGAAATGATCGCCTTCGGCATTCCTTCCTTCCTGCGACACTCAGATAATATTTTTATTGCAGTGGGACATAAAATATTTTTTGCACTTTTCCTATGAGTATCGAACGATATTTTTTGTTTTACATGAAAACTCACCTGAACCTCGTCTAAATGGTCTTCCCAAAACTGGTGGTGTTTTGCTTTATGAATGGCGTCGTTCTTGATAAGAAATTGGGCGAGTGCTCTGCTCTCCTCTTCTGTCCAACAGTACATGCTGTAGAATAGAGATTTGATGAGTTCTCCCCATGGAAAAATATATATAGGGGAAGGTCGGGCAAAATGGGACGTATTGAGATCTTTTCCAATTGTCAATAACTTCACTTATACGTTAAAATATTCATGATTAGAGAAGATCACAAAATATTCCATTTTCCCCGACTCTCCCCTAATATAGGTCAATTTAATATATTCTTCGAATATATATAATATTTATATAAAATATATGTATTAATTTATATTTTATATAACTTTTATACATGAATCAGGCCAATTCCATATATGCAATATATAATTTTCTGATTATATATTTTTTCGTATCGGTCCCCGCACGCCTCTTCAAATTTATTCTCGCAGTGCATTGTGCATTGAAATTGTCAGGTTCTGCTATTACGTTCCTAATTCCAAATATTTACCTAGGAGTATCCTTTCCTCGCCAAACCACAATTTCCTCCATTCTCTTGAATTTCATTAGTACCTCATCGTCGTCGGTGAACTTTGCGTAATTTTTGTAAAGATGAGATATGAAACGTCGATGTAGGCTGGCAGCATCTCTGCTTGGGTGCAGTAACGACTGAACGATAGGAACATCACAAGGATTTAACATTTTTACTGTCAATTCATCTGAGAAAGCAGTGATTGGAACAACACGTACGGTAAAATTTCATTTGACATTCATTCAAACACACAACATTTACGATTAAAAAAGATGTGTGCAATTTTGATAAAGTAAAAATGGTAAAGTAAGACTGTTCCTTTTCAAAATTCTAGATTTCTAAAAATTTAATTTAAAAATACCTTGCAAGCCTTGAAACATTTATTCCAAAGATGGATTTTGTTTGCCTGACGAATTGCATCTTTATCAATGAGATATTGAATGAGCACTCGATCTTCCTTGTCTGTCCAATGTTCTCTGTGAAAAGAATGAGAAAAAAGAGAGCTTTTGTGAGAGATACGATACAGTTTATTGAAGCATGAGCTCAAGAAGTAAATCCGACCCCCATCAAGAAATATATTAAAAAAGAAAATCTGGAAAATTTGTACTTCGAGAGGGGGTGGAGGGGGGATGCATATAGAGGGCTGAAAATTTTATCTAACAAGGGGAGGGGGTTGCAGAGTTTATCTGAGCCACCCCCATCCCTCCGTTCGCATGCGTTAATTAAATAAAAAAATAAAATTCTCAAATAAAAAAAAATCTCGAAAATTGGGACTTCGAGAGGGGGTGGAAGGGGAATGCATAATAGAGGAGGGCTGAAAATTTTACTCAACAAGGGGAGGGGTCTGCAGAATCTATCTGTGCCACCTCCATCCCTCCGTTCGCTATACGCCAACAGATGGCGTTAGTAAATATCTACCTATGCACAAAATGCCCCTCAAAACGAAAACATAGACGTATCCACGTCAAAAATATATAGTATGGGCCAATTCCATGTATTTATCAAATTTGTAAAGAATATATAAAAAGATATATGAAACATATACTTTATGTATTTTTTAAAATATAAATTGGGCCAATTTGAGATGTTTTTAAATATATTTTTCAAAATATAAATTTTTCCGTGTGGGAACTACTCACTCCTGATCTTTGAGACGATCGACGTGAGGCGTTCCCTCAATATTTCTGAACTTTCTTAGGGCTTCTGGATCGTCTGTATATTTTGTATAGTTATGACGGAGAGTGCTTCTGAAACGAGCGCGAAGGCTCTCCGCTGTCCTGCGTGGATTCAATAATGACTGGAAATCAAAAAGATTGCGAAGAGCAAGTGAATCAAAACTACTGTTTGAAAATCTTTCTCAATTTTATTTCAGAGTCGAAATCAGTAGCGAAGTGGTAAAACGGTTTAAGTCAAGTTATCTTCTAGTTGAGTTTTTGAGGGATATTTCCGAACCTAAGGGAGATAGCGCAATTTTCGTAACTACATTTGTTGTAGCACTCAATCGGCTCTACAAAAAAGGTTGTAACAAAAATTTTACTATCTCCCTTACATTCTGAGATATTCATTGTAAACTGGGCAATAGTCAAAATTGACTTGTACCGTTTTATCACTTCGTTACTGAAATTAAACTTTCGAGTTGTTCAATACGAATAATTGGATGCAACTCGACGATAATCTAAACAATAGGGTTTTTTCTTCCCAGATTTCAGCACTTTGTGGTACTGAAACCCAGAGATTTTTACTGAAAATTAGAAGTTTTTTCTCTGTGTACGTCTATTATTACATGTCCATGTCCCTGTTTAAAAGACCATACCCCGCATTTCTCCAAACAATCAATCCAGACTTTGGTACTTCTTGCCCGATGGATGACATCGTTATCGATAAGATACTGGATGAGAACTCGATGCTCGTCTTCCGTCCAGAACGATCTAGAAAAATAATCAAAATGACTTTTTTCCATGTAAAAAATCTAAAAATTATTCTAGAATTCCGATAGCAGGCGCTAGGCGTCAGGGGTAACTCCGCGAATGACCCCCGACATGAAATAAGACGTCGACGTCAAAAAATAAATTGTGATGGTGGAGAAATGTTTACCCTGGTGTGTTGTTCCCTCGTGCTGTCGACAAACGAGGACGACTCGGTGGAATCGAGTTATCAATGTCGGCCTGTGAATGATCAGTCTCATCGATGGTTTGGGAAACGCTCGAGTCGTGTGAAAATCCATCGTCTTCACGAGTATTTTCACAACTTTCATCCTGAACATTGATGGAATTATCATTATCTTGATCAGTGCTTTGCAATCGCTCAAGTTTCACGAAACATTCTACTCGAGGAGGAAGCGCAGCACATCCTGCTATCTCGTGGGACTTTCCTCTATCTTTCAATTCATTGTGGAATTTAGTGCTCGAGGAATGTACGTCAATGTAATCATCGCCATTATAATTATCGTCTTCATCGCAATCCGAATTTGACAATTCATCGTTATCCCCAGGACTGCAAGCATATGATAAGATCGAGACAATGAAGACAATTAAAAAATATAGATCGATTATTCGGCATTGAATTACCCGAAGTTTGTTAATTTCAGAGACTTGTCATTGCCGCCTTCCGCATGTTCTGAGTTTACTGATCCATCGTCATCCTTAGGATTCGCAATGTCTTGGTTTACGAATGCCTGAAGCCTAAAGGTGCGAAAGTAAGTGGAGAATAAGTGCTGCAAAACATTAATATTCTACGAGTACACTGGGGTGGTTCATCACCGCACTGCTGTTGCTACATTCACCTTCCATTAGAAAAGCCATATCGAAGGGTTACGTCTTCATGATATTCTCACCTGAGCAGATATTTACAGCCGTAGGACTAGAATTTTTCTCTTAAATTTTAATCATTGAAGTAATCATCAATTTAAATATTCAAATTTCGAATTATTTATTAAACGGTAATTTACTTGGGAAGATTGACGGTTATTTGGATAATCGGAAATTCTTTATAAGAAATTTAGTATTATTTACTTAATATTATTTTCAAATGATGGTATAAAGCTGCCTTTTTGAAGTCTAAATTCCGATTTTCATGACGAATAAGAAGCAACCAGATATCATATCGGCGTTAAGCGTAAATTACGTTTAGCAAATCGTAAATTACACTTAGCAAAACGTCATTTACGTTTAGGTTTTTCTGTGCGTAAGAAACCTTCTCATATTTGAATTATTACTGAATTTTGTCTCGTTCGATCACTGGTATTTAACGACCCTAATTCGCTCGATGCTACACTGTGCGTCTAGATAGAACTGACAGGCAAGCGAAAATACGATGAAGTGATGATTGACCCCAGTACACTCATAGAGGAACGATTACGAACTGTTTCTCATAAATTACTCACTTGTAGTTCATTAACTCCTGAGGCTGGAGTGCAACAACGCTGTCATAAAAAAATTGAATATCATAGCGATCGTATCCTTTTACCCCAACAGGACTGTCTGGTTCGCAAAAAATTACGGTATCTGGACCGTCGGGCTTCGATAGTTTCCCTCCATAAGCCTAAATAAATACCCAATAAATATTGAACCAATCACAGTTGCGGGAAATTAAACAAATTCCATTATTCGCCTGAAACGATTGACAAACTCACTTCGATTATCTTCACCATATCGCTAAACTCATGAAGACTGTACCCATCCAAATAAAATTTCAGGGGAACTCCATTCGTGATAAATAAATTAGAATTGAACCAAATTGAACTTGAATAATTGGGCCCTAAATTGTCCATTCTTACTGGTATTTCGGGTGATATTTTCTAGTGCTAATTTCCTCATTCGCTCTAGTGAGAACACAATAATATCTATGACTGGTGTCTGCACAGCTCGCTCAAGGGCACACTACTGACTCAATAATAACTAACCCATCGATTCAGCGTTTTGTTTTCGAGGTTCCTGTTCTTTCCCACCAAATACAAACATTTATTAGGATCCGATTAAAGTAGCTGTACCCTTCGGCCGGGCTACGCTGTACTCTTGGATATTTTCGGTTTTTAAATTTTTCAACTAAATTGCATGGAAAAAATTTGAAAAAATTCATACCCAGTCAGTATTATCTAAATTAAATTTCGCAAAATATTGATATTTTTTCAAAAATTTCCCTCTTATAAATAAATAATAAAACTTGTTTGCAGAATGGTGGATTATTTTTTATGACGTGTCAACAAAATTCAGATTTTAGTCTTTGATTACAATGGAAATGTTGATGTTCACATAAGACACTGGGTTAAATCATGATTTTTAAACATTTCTTCTTTGAAATACAAAACGATAATTAAATTGAGAAAAAAATTAGAAATCCGAATCTAATCGAGTTCATTGCTATTTTTTGCAGCATTCAATAATCTTTGAATTTACACTTTAATTCGCTACTTTAAAGTCTCGATCATCATCTCGATCATCATCATCATCTCGATTTCCCTTTTAAGGATATCCAAATATCTTTTACAGTTTGGTACAGACCACACTACGAGGGGTTCGGCGTACGAATTAAACTCCATTTGACCCTAAGTTGCCGGACATTTTACATTTTAGAATTTTATTATTTACACTTGGACAGGTCTGAATTGGAATTTCGATATTGAAAGTTGCGTGAGTCGTCGCCAGTGATCCTGCCATATGATAGATGTAATTATTGATCCACAATCACTTCATCATGACTAATCATCTGCAGAATTGCGGTTTTACTTGATGCAGGTTAGTGGAATAAACACGGATACCGACGCTCTTTTTATGCAATTTTTATTAATTAAAATATTTATAATATATACACTCAGTACGGATAGTAAGAATACATAGAACTGCAAGATATACAATTCGATAATTTATCCAACGTATTTCGTGCGGCACTTCGTACAAAACATTCCCCAAATGTGATTCGAAAAGACAAACAGATCGCAGGTCCACTCGATGTTATTGCCATCTGATACTATCAAACACGAAGCCAGGTGAAGTGGTATCCCCAGAAGGAGACAACAAGCTCAAAATAAAGAGCTTTGCAGATGATTTTCAAAATATCCCAGAAAGGAAGCGATTCAAAGAAATTGTAGCAGAATTTTATCCCCTCGGAAAAAAAAACTCCCAACGTTTCTCCTCAATCCATTAATTTCAGAGATCGTTCAAAATGATGTGCAATTACCACTCACCCACAGATTTGCAATTTACAATAATCCACCGTCCCAAAGTGCCATAAGTGTTAACAAAACATGAAATTCCAAATCTACTCTATAAATACTGACGAACAAAAAAAACAAAAATCAATCTCACCAATGGAGCGATTAAATCCCTTGGAAAAAAATCGTTGACGCACGAAATATAATTGACGAAAAACGGGAAATGCAGAAACATTATTTTAAAAATAACTAAGAAACCTCCGTCACGTATGCGAAATTCACTAGGAGTTTCTTGCATCTTCAATGGAGAACTACAGTTTTCTTGCCGATTTATCAGAAGAATAAAGCCAACAGTTTTACAATTTTCCTATTCAACTTAGTTCATTGGGATCTTGTGAATCGAATTTAGAATAGGGATCGGCGAAAAAGTCCACAAAATGATTCAGTAAAATCGCCCAGCGAAGACACTAAGATCGTCCGTTGAATTTCTTCATGCATCTTGCTCACCAAAAGTGGTCTCTGATCAACACATGAATTGAACAAAAATAATCACCATCAAAGACCAGATTGATGCATACTGGCCACCGGAATCAAGTCCCAAAAATTTTCAAAACTCATCCTTGACCAAAAATAGGAATAATTTTTGCGACTTGTTTCGACGAAAGAAAAATTTTACTCTGTAACTCCATAAGTAAGCTCTGACATTCCTTAATTTCTCGATATTTTCGCTGACTCTTTGCCACCGGCGACGTGTTCCAGATCAAGGCCATCATACTCAAGTGCGCCGGCATTGTCATAATACGCGTAATCGTAATCATTCTTCTTGGGTGATTTGGATCGCGATGTTGTGGCATCAGTGAACTTGGCAGTTGTTGAGAATGGCCTAGCTGAGCTGTTGTACGTTGATGGTCTTGGTGTCGTCTGCTGCTGTATTCCCCTCTGATTATTACCATTGAAACTGACGGGATTGTATGTTGTGGGTGAGCCATTACGCCTGTAAAACAGAAGCGGAAGAGAAAGCTGAGTTCAGATATATGACTGGGAGTATCCTCCTTATTCCCATTGTTTGTTGAAACTGATTTATGTTCAATAATCACGGAACCAAAAGTGTCTCACCTCGATGTTGGCGTAGTAGTCTTGGGCGTCTCAGCAAGCAGATTTATACTCGAGGGGCTGAATCCAATACCCGCTGACGACTTCCCAAAATCGTAGTTAGTGGTGCTGGCCTCGAAGTACTTGGCCGTACTATCATAATTATTGTACTGTGCAACCTTCTTGGGCGCCTTAGTCACATCGAAGAACGGTGCGGGCTTGTAAGGTTTATCTGTGAACTGACCACCATTAGCATCCTGCGAGGTGTACCTGTCTCCTCCCCTGGCATTTCCCTCATTCGCTTTCTTAGTGATGGGTGCATAGGTAGTCGGCACGTAGATGCCTGTCGAGTAGCTCTGGTAGAACTTGTTGTTAGTAGTCTGAGCATTCTGCTTGGTCACACCGTTCGTCTTCCCTGTGAACTGATTATTCGCGTTGTAGGCATCATAGAAAGTACTAGCAGCTGTGGTACTCGGGAATGCAGTTGTTGACCGCTGAATGTTGTTGTAGTTTCTCTGCTGGAATCCTGTGAAGTCAGTCTGCTGATAGTTCGTGCTCGGCGCAATTGTTGTTGGTTGCACTCGTGAGGCCTGATTGTACTGCCCTTTTTGATTGTTGTTGTTGTTGTTGTGGTTGTTGTTGTTGTTGTATTGTCCATTGGATGCACTGTAGTTATCCTGATAATTCTGGTTGTAAGTCGTTGGTCTCGGTGAAGTTGCATGTTGGTAGTTCTGACTGAACGTAAATGGCTTCACTGTTGTTGATGCTGCCTGATACTTCGTATTCTGCTGATTGTAGTTGTTGTTGTTGTTCTGGGATGTTGTTCTGGCTGTTGTGCTGGGTGCTTGATAGGTACTGTAGTGCTGAGTTGTCGGGGGCCTGAAGGTCGAAGGTGCAGTGTACTTCTGAGTGTTCTGGTTCTGATTCCGTTGATTGCTGTTGTAGTCCGAAGTTGGCCGGGCTGTTGTTGGGGTTTCGTATGTTGTTCTCTGGTTGTTGTAGTAGTTTCTGTTGTAGTTGTTGTTACCATTGTTGTTGTCGCTGTAGTCCGGAGTTGGCCGAACTGTTGTTGTGGTCTCATAAGTCGTTCTGTGGTTGTTGTAGTAGTTCCTGTTGTTGTTATTGTAGGCATTGTAGTTCGCAGTGGATGACGGCGATACTGTGCTCGATGGCGCATCATTGTTGTTGTTGTTGTTGCTGTTGTACTGCTGCTTTCGGGCGATTTTTCTCACTCCGGGCTTCTTCTTGGGCTCGACGATGGGTTCATCTTGGTAGCTCTTCTCGCTGTCGTAGTCCTCGTCCTTGACATTGTTGCGACTGTTGTAGAAGTTGCTGCTGCTACTGCCGCGCAGGATATCGCGACTGTTGGAGTTCGATTGTGGGGCGTAGGTGGGGGTGGCGCGGTTCAGGCTGTTGGCGGCGGAGCGCACGGGGTCGTTGGACTCGCTTCGCTGGAGGTGATCCTGGGGTTCAGCGTCACTGCGTAAGGAGTCATAGTGAACCGACTCTAGGCCGGAGCCCAGGCGGTAGAGGTCGAAGTTGTCGGAGGCGTAGTAGAGCGTGGCGGCCTCGCAGTCAACGTCGTACCAGTCCGCACAGGTTTGCGATTCTTGGTCGAAGGCTGTGTCGTTTGGACACAGGAATCTGGGAGTAGATTCCGTTTCAGTAATTTGGGTAAATATTCAGGGTAGATTGCACGGAGGAGAAAATTTTTTACTGAATATTTCTCTCAGCGTGGTGAAAATTTCTCGTTTCGGAAATGAAAGGGTAAATTCGGATACAAAAATGACAATTATTGAGCACTTACTTGTAATCCTGCACAACCCCGGCGACGGAAACACACACGTGGAACAACTGACAGTCTGTCTCTGGATCGGCGTAGTAACTACCCACGATCTTGTTGCGACAGGTAAACGAGGTTTCCGGCATGAATTGCTGGGAGTATCTTGGTGCTGGTCGTTGCAGTCCCAACACACAGCTCCACAGTATCCCAGCTGTGGAAAACAATGCAATTACACAATTAAGATACTTCATTATACCTTCTCCACCAGTCTTTTCATTAAAAATTTAAACTCCCTCTCCACTGTGTTTTTTTATTGTTTGCATTTAAGTGAGGAAATTTCGAAATTTTGTTGTTTCATTGTCCAAACTGTAATGAATATCAGAGCGGACTAATTAGAATGACTTCTCTCACTCGAGTCACGTAATTAAAGCGATTCAATCGTTCAATTGACCCGGAAAATTGAAAAATCGGCTGGGAACAGAGGTAATGGACTTCGATCGCGGCTTTTATTTGTCTCTATTCTTCTATTATGGTACTTCATGGCTCATGTGAGATGCAGACGTGATAACCACCGGATGCTAGATATACCTTTCTACTGAAGATACATTCGCATAATGAGAAACATATTCATGCAATCGTGACGCACGCACAGTTCTACTTGGATTAGAATTTAAAAAACTCCTGTGGAAACTTTTTTTTTTCATTTCTCCTCAGTGTCAATTATCTTCTCCGTTTCGTTACCTTGATTCACCACACACAAAACACACTTTTTAATTCATCAATTGCAAATTAATTGAATGCGATTAAATAACGCAGACACAGACTTTTATTAGTTTTCTTTATTCAAAATTTGATGAATACGCAATCTCAATGAATTGGGAGACATTAAAGAGTAAAAACTCTTGCTTTTCAACTTGAAAAATTACAGGACTAAATTTTACTTCATAAGATTGGATGATAATCGTGAATATACTTCAGTCCACATAATCCACTACAGTCGTCTGCCAATTGTTGGAGTAAATAAAACAAAAACTGCAAAATTTGAAAACAAGACAATTTGACTCAATTTTACAGAAATTTGTTTTATCACTATCCTTGGAATTTTTAGTCTTTGAAGCTCCCCATTTTTTCAACAAAAAATATTCTCCGAACAAATTATATCATTTCCATAGAAACGGAAAACTCAACTGGAGATTTTGATTTCTAAAAACCCTTTTCTGTAAATCTACAGAAACGGTCCTCAAGCAAAACTTTCCTATCTCATATCGTTCCTGACATGCTCATGAATGACTAGAAGGAGAAGAAATCTATTGATCTCGTTATACCACTTCACAACAGGTCTCATCCTAAAATTGCCATTTCATTGAATATTCCCACTTCACAAAATGAATGAATAATTTGGAGAACTAACCAAAGGCAAATAGGATTATGTTCCTGAGTGACATCTCCGCTTTATTAAAAACAACTCAATGTGAAGATAAAAAATATAAAAAAATCACAATAATTGAGAATCCTAAAAAATCGTATTCCTCGTGATAATCTCGAGTGGTACCGTCTGAATTCACTTCGGGGATGCGACTGCGGGAGTGCCGGTGAATGTCTCAACGAAGAGGAGAGTTGAGACTCTCGGATCCTCACCTGGGAGTAGGATGAGTGAGTGCAGGTGGTAGGGGAGAATTCGATGGAGAACGTACGATCGTTGGAGATATGTACGTAACTTGACGTTACGTCATATTATTCTTGAGGCCCTTATACGAGATGTAGAGAACGAGTGAAGAAGAGTGAGAGTGGATGGGGGAGTGAGAGAGACTGAGGACGAGCGAGCGAGAAGGGAATGGGACATCTTCTGGCCTGGGGACATAGGAATCACTCTCTAATGTTTTTCCACCGAGTGAGGAGAAACAAAAACTGAGATTTCTGGTTTATCAACGGACTTTCCATTTCGGTTTGAGTGAATTTCAATGAGGGAATTTCAACGGCTATTGGCGAGCTGAGGTGACGATATTCGCGGGGCATTTGAGGATCGAGGGAATGCGAGTGGGTGATAACGGTTGTTGGGTCTTGTGGGTTGTTGGGGGGTCGAGGGGCGGGAAAAGGACACCTGCGCGGACTTTCCTTTTAATCATTCCGGTCAAGGAGTGTTGGAAGAAAGTTGTTAATGACAGCTATTGTCTCCTCTTAAGTGAGGGAAATTAGGGAAATTTGGAGGTGGTGAGTTGAGCGGAGGTGGCGTGAGATGAACTGTTTGAAACAAGAATTTGCGGATTATTATGAGGTGCAGGTCGAATAGGGTAGGCGGTGCCCGGAGCCTCCAGCTGAGGAATGATTTTTTTTCATTCAACACCCAATATCTCAGTAAAACAGACTATTCTCAAGTCGTTCTCTACGCCTCATCTTGATTTCTCCAACTATAAATCCTTAATTACTCGTTGAATTCAGGCAATTATCCAACAACTATGACGAAAGCCGAACGAGCGGTAGTCCTGAATGCCGGTAATACCATACATGGAAAAATTCCTCGGTGTAAAATAACTGGATTTAATGAATAATATCGAATTTTCCCTCAGAAAATATGGAATCTCTCTAGTAAAAAATCATGAAAGTTTTATCCAAATAACTGAACCACTGCTGAGACGACTCCGCTCAACATGCGATTACAATCGAATTATGTTAAGACGCATCGATTATACAAAATGAATTAATATGTATCGTTATCTCAGGTAAAATTCGCCAAATTTCAATGAAATTTTCGCTTTTTGGTATTTCTAATCAGTTCTAAATTACAAGAAAATGCATCGATTTAAAAAAAATTGAATCGGTTCATTTGTTCAGGAGAAATCGTTGGACAAAATTTCTGCCACATGGAGAGAAATATTCAGTAAAAATTACGGAACAATTCACGCAATCCGCAATGGGGAATCGTTTTCCGGGAATTTTTATAGGAATGGAAAAGAAGAAATCTGAAACGTTCAGTGAATTCTCAGGTTCATCACCGAACAAAGTACGAAATTGTCACGTAATGTTTCCCGAAGAAGTAAAATCTTACAGAAACAGAAGCTGGTGAGTTATTTCTACGTTCCGATGCGTAAAATTTCTCAATCGTTGGGGAAAAATTACGGAACGACTTGTTGTCCCCACAGCGGTGAGTCATCAGACGGCTGGTTAATTTTTACGGAACAAATCGTAGAATTTACTCGCGGATTACATTTAGAAACGTAATTTTTAGGTTTTTTTCTGGTAATTTTTATTGAATTTTTCTCTCCGTGCGTAAAATAAAATTATTCCTGAATTGAAGTTCCACATTTCGATTTCCGTATCTGATCGTGCAGTTGAATGGATCGATTTACTCGAGAATGGCTCAGGAGGTCATGAAACGTGAACAAATCGAAATTAAACATTTCATTTTCGGTATCATTACAATAACTTCCTCCCTTTGGGTCGGGAAGTTGATAATTTTTTACGAAAGAAAACCGATTGGAAGATGAATAAACCGGTGAACTTTCTAGCTGTCGAACGAATGACCTGTCAGAAGCCACAATGGTTTTCACAAATTCCAAACTCTGAAAAAAAGTAGATGTAAACTGGAGTCACGTCATAGGTCAGCACGAAAGAATCTCGTTAAGTTTGTACAATTTGTGTAAATCCACTGGGCTATTTCGTGGCACTTCATTTGATGTTGTAAATTCTTGCTTTACTGCAATGACATGGCGAGTGTAATTGCCCTAGTGTGTGTCGGAAGGCCTCACTGTGGATCTTGTTTGACAGCGTATTCGTGTAATTGGAGTATCGGTGTGATTATTCGCGTGAAGTACGGGTGATGTACGGGTCATACGGCTAATCTCTGGTTGACCCGTTAGTTAAACGTGATGTACGATTCGTACAGGGCAAAAATGTCTTGTACGAGCTGTTCTGCAGGCGAAAAATGACTGCTGCCAAATTGGCTGAGCGAAACCGAATTATCTTGTCAATTTATCTGTACGTATTCAAATGGACCAACAGTTCTTGAAAATTCCCAGATTTCAGATTGCATAAGCGCGAGAAGTAGCGTGTCACTGTCGAATTTTCGACATACACTTTTAGAAATTTAATTAACAGCTGATGCAGTGGGATTCTCATGAAATCCCTAATTCGTCTAGAAAATCCACCCAGATTGAGCTTCTCATGTTGAGTACGCGGTGACATTTCAATGACAGCTTGAATTTCCAAAGTCATCATGAATATTTAACATTACGTTTAATTTAACTGCCAATAGATTAAGAATTCAGCAAAAGAGTCGCCTGGGTTTTCACAAATTTCAATAAATTTTATTGTCATACGGAACAGAAATGGGATATCATTGAATATTGAAGATGTTGAGAGATTTATCAATAAAAGAAGTGGGGGTTCGATCAAATACAAGACGTCTATTCGTAACCAAAACATGAAGTCGAGCGGATTTTCAAAAAATATTTCGTCTTCCATTGGAAAACGGTCTCGAGAATTTGCTGTGAACTAAAACAGAAGTGGCTCTAGTGACTAGAGTCTAGTCATCACTCATACCATCCTCCATAGTTCAGTGGATGCCCACGGGCAACTGTCACTTCACGAGGTCGATCTTGAATCATCGTTACCAGCGAACTCTGAGACCCGCGCTGAAGATGTAAAATTACAAAAAAATCGTCAGGAAAAAGCAGAGCCAAGAGGTCACCGCAGGAATGTTGTTTGTTGCGTATCAACAATTTCGATGCTTAAACTTTATAAGTGTGATAGACGTGATTACGACTGTGCGAAAGAAATTTTTATGTTCAAATGGGTGGAAAAAGTTTGATTTTTTCTTCTCCACTGGTTTCTCTTTCACATGGCATTCAATGAACTCGGTTCTGGCTGAAGTACTTCATTATCAACTTCGAGTATTCATAATAATGAAGCCCATCAATGCAGTTTTATCCCTAAACTTTTACTTCTATCTTCACAGGCTGTAAGTCTAGGTGAATAATAAAGTGAAAGAATGATTAGTTTCTGGGCGATTAAAAATAAATGTGAAGTCGTCATTACCTTAATTGAGTTTAGAGAATTAGATTAATTGTATTTATCAACTAGAGTTGAAAAAAAATTTGACTTTTCATACAATAATTGAATCAGATAATTTTTTGTAAATCAATATGAATATTGGTAATTATGGTATGAATATATCCATTCGGTCAACATAATCATGCAACTAATTTGAATGAAAATCCCATCAATTTGGATGATCTAATGTTCACGAGAATTGCTCATAACACCATGTAAAGCCTTCACGCGAAGAAAAAAATTTATTACATTGACACAGAAATCAACCGGAGGAGAATATACTTTGATAGAAAAAAATTGTCCCGAAGCAGAATTCCTCCCATACTCACGATATTTATGATTGCTCATCAAAGCATGTCATCTTCGCTGTATGTCCGAGAGCAAGAGGTCGCCTTGGTTGATCCAGTCCTTCCCAGAGTCTCGCAGATACCGCCCCCGGCGTATTATCCAATAATAAATATACAGAATAAGTAGGCTAACCATACCTGCGGAGACCAATAACTCTCGATATATAATACTCGAAGAAAATGACTCCCGAATCGTTTTTTTTCTCAGACGATCAGCCTCAAACGCAATTTAATTATTTCCACTGCTTTTTGTTGTCGGATATTGGCATCAATCACCCCTAACTGGCGGCGACTTTTGAGTATCATAAAATTATAACAATTTCTTCTAGTAATTCACTCACTGTTCGTGTATTCAAGCTAATTACTCATTCTGAATGCCTCATTTTTCGTTTGAAGTGGGTTTGACACATCATTTTGGGAATATATTAGACCGAAGGAGATTCAAATAAACATGTTTTTGTAGAGAATCTGACGACTCACGAAAATGCTAGTATAGAAAAAAAAACAAGACCATTATGTAGTTTCATATTTGACAGGAGTGTCTGTTGATTATTGAACTATATTTATTAATTTAGTCTTTTAATTTAAGAACGCCGTAGTATCCACTTCACCTCAAAGTGCATCACTCAATCCTGAAGTGAGGAACCTCTCACGAAATTATCAAAGGAGAGAAACGTGTCTTCAGTGAGCTATATGGGAATTTTGAACTATTACACAAGATTAAACCATATCTAAATGTACTTGAGTTCCAAGTGCCTGTCAGATCATTATCACTATTGAATCCGATGAGTCATTTTTTTACCCTCAACGCAATAAAAAAGATGTTATTGATAGTATGCAATCATTCAATTACTCCCGACTATTCAGCAACACTCGATTATGTCCCATTGAAATTCATGAAACCTAAAATCAGAAATGTAAGAGTGTAATTAATGGCTATTAACTCCGGGGGATGACCAACGTCCCTATAAATTTATGATGATTCATTTGTAAGCATTAAAAAGTGAAATGAATATTTAAAAAATGAAAACTTGATTGCACAGAGGCATGAGAACATCTCGACTCCTACTAGTTTCCCATACTTATGTAATGATTCGGAGAATCGTATAAAAGTGGTTGACTACAAGTAGAAAATATCAGGCATAGAATTTTTTTTATTCTTGCGTTTATTAATTTATCGCTGAAATTCAGCATTGCAATTTCCATAATCGAACGTATGATGGGAATACACAAGCAATCAAATACTTTCTTGATCATACATTTATGGCATTTTGAATGTCAAAACTATTTTTCTTAAACAATCTTTCTTTGTGCTGCCCTCTGCCCTCCCCTATAAAAACTGCGACAATACCATCGTCGTGGAACTAAAATGGAATTTTACTCGAAGAAATACAGATAGATCAAATGCTTCGGTCAACTGTGATTCAGTGATGTGGTGATCAGATAAGAATTATTGACTCTAATGACATGATAAGATTGACGGGCAGCAGAGTTCATGACATCATCTGTAATCTTATAACTCTTCCGTAATAGGAGGGAAGAAATATACAACTTTTCGCGGAGACTTGCCTATATTTTCGTAATTTGTCTACATCTACAGTTGAGTTGTCTCCAAAATCATTGCTGATGAATTCCGACGAAAGCTGCCAAGACGATGATGAAGGTCAATAGCAGGTATGTCGGGATGACCGAATGTCCTCCATTGCAGAGATGTGAGTTGCACGCGGTGATTTGCGCGTTGAGTAATTCAGATCGGGCGATCGACATTGGCGACGTCAAGTTGGAGAGCGACCGTAAACTGGAAATCCCGGGAATCCCGGGAACTGCAATGGAATCACCACACATGCGCACAGTTCCCTTCTCGTCAGCTGTGATTCACGATGATATGTGACGTGTAAAAAATACGAAATAATTAAACAAGCCGATCTCTGATATAAAAATGGAATTGATCGACTGACTCATCACCTGTTTCGATAGTCGCTTTTAAACACATGGAACGACAGGAGTAGTCGATTGTAGCAGATTTCTCTTCAAAAGGATCGTTGCAGCCACCTAAACATCGACAGCAGTCGAACGCTTCCGCTGCACTCATAAACAGGATTAGATATTGTTAACAAATGGATTTGGTTGAAAGATAGGGTCGATTTGGTCTCAGCAATGTAATTCTGTGCAAAAGATAATTTGAATGACGCTGAATATTCATGATTTTTTCAAATTTTTCTCACTCAATTTAATTGACAAATTTGATGAGGGAAAACTGCAAAAGATATCTTTAATTTTCCTCCTGCGCCCGTCGGCACATCCCCCGTTGCGGCCTTGGAGGCCGAAAGTTATCTTCGAGTAGAGTTTATCCATATCTCCAATGATAATCTCCAGAGATAAGCATCCCCAAAGATACGAATACACCTCGAGAATCCACAGAGATAAGACAAAAGTGTAATAGCAATATCCATCTCGGTGTGCCACCGCGCATCCTCATCAAATTTAATGGACACCATACAGTTGTACCATACACATTTATTTTCAGTGCCTCACGCAGCTCTCGTGGAGAATACGCAGATAGAGAAAGTTTTGTGTTATTCGGTATGATTAATTTTCTGGCGTCATTCGTGTGGACGTTACGTGACATCGATGTTATGTACCGTTGGAAAAATCGGATTCCGGTTCTCTTTGAATTATTTATTTTCTTTATTTTCATCGTTTTAGATAACGATGACATTTTAAATAACATAATGAATGGCTCAGATTGTGAATTAATTTTGCATCAATTTAATCACGGAAATCATTCACTCTTAAATGAATGATTTACCACGATCAAAAAAAAATTCCTACGAATAATTCTCGAATTGGTTAGTGATTTATGCATACTATTAATGATAGTTATGTCTATATTTATTCATCAAAACAGGAATTGTTCTCATTGTGTCCAAATTTGAGAAAGAATTTGGAATTTGTCGATAAACACGTGAATAACAATTTCTTGTTCAGGATTTTTTATTCAAATATTAAAAAATGTATTATAAGTGATAATTGTTGACTTAAAAATAACTACTGATTTATTTAATTATGAATAGATATTCTATTTACTTTATTCTAAACGTGACAGGCCGCAAGGGGAAATTTTTTGAATCCCCTTGAATTTTCCAGAAATTCCCTGAATTTTCTGGAAATGTCTAGAATTTTCTATAATTCCAATGGATGACGCTGCATAACAACCGTTTCCCAAAATGGCCCCCCATAATGAAACCACAGACGTATCCACGTCAAAAAATGAATGGATTAAAAAATAAAGAATATTTTGTAAGAAAAAATGTCCCCATTTAATTACGGAACAATGCACCAACAAGAATGAGGAAAAACCCATTCAATTTCCTCAACACCAATCACAACTGGAATAGACGACAGTGACTCCGCATTAAAATCGCAAATGCGGCACGATTTGCCCGTGGAATTCCAGCGTAAAGGTCAAACACCGGTAAGGGTCGGTACCGCTGAGAGTCAGCGAACCATTGAAAGGTCCGGTCTTCTCTTTTCCATTGACAGGGCAGGCGCGCCAACTCAGAGACACCGGCGCGCACACACACACACACACACACACTCATACGACGGTGATCATCGGAGAAAGTAATGGAAAGGTCAGAGATCGGGTACGAGACGTTTTTTCGGCGTTGTCCTTTTACCCCTCACACACACACACACACACACACACAGTTCCACTGGATAACTGATATAGAAAGGTATCTTAGTCACGAACNTCTTGTCTGATATCGCTGCTACAAACTCGGGCCTTCAATTGAAAGCCCGAGTTGTAGACCCGAGTNAGGTATCTTAGTCACGAACTCTATTAACCTGCAAGTCATTCACTTTCTTCGATCACATTTACAATGGAGAGCAAATTGTTCATAAACATCTATTATCATTTGCGCGAATTGATGTACCTAGACATTTGGAAGTTATTTGGATGCTCTGGATCGTCTGTTTGATACTGGTAGAAACTTGGAGAAGAAAACGTTTCTCAACTGTTCTAGCGAAGGGGGGAAATATCTTAATGATAAGAACGAGATTGAGGCTGAAAAACTCGAATAAAGTGATTCAAAAATTTAATTACCAGAAATTATGCCGCATTATCTTCTCCTGAAATTATGGAATATTATGCTACGAAAGTTCACATTAGCATGGATATTAATTAAGAGAAAAATTTAAACTGAAATTTTAAATCTATTGACTTTTTTTATCGAATATCCAACAGAATCAGCGCAAAAACAAATGGAATATTTCAATAGAATAACAATAGAAATTATAGAGAAACCTCTGTTGTCACAACTCTGCTTTTCAATTGAAAACAGACATCATCTTTAGAGACATTTATCATGTTTAGAGGCCCTAGCACGCCATTTCTCGA